>NC_056726.1:734355367-734532867 GCF_019279795.1 Protopterus annectens | reverse complement strand
TGCAAGAGGTATATCCAACTACCTTCTTTGATGCTGTTTGTCAAACACCCACATGAAGTCCTGCTCACAGTGAACGAAAAGGGCCAACACCCACATGAAATGCTTAGTTGTAGGAGTGTGTTTCCATGGACTTGGCTATAGGAATGATACCATAGCTGTTCCACATGCAGTCAGCTAGTGGTGGACTGCAATTCATGCACAGGCTATCAGCTGATCATGAGCATCACTTACAAAACACAAGCTGCTGCCTAAGCAAAGCAGGTGTACTTTTCCACATCCACCAGAGAGGGAGTGAGAGAGACATAAAGAGACAAAGTAAGAAAGGAAGGGAGTAGGAGAGTAAGAGCTAAGCATGTTTGTTTATGATCCATGGGTGGAGAGTGGTATCTGAGCATTATGATGGTTGCTTATATTGTGTACTAATCCATACTGTCACATGATAATTGCATATGGCTGTACACATTTATGCATGAAGATTGTCGACTAGAATCTCTACAATGTTTTGAAAATGTTGGCCTTGTAATGTTGACATTGGGACATGTATCTCCTCAATATGTGGCAAAATCCACACTGCAGTGGACCCTGTCATTACACAATCACCCCTGCACCCACACAGGACACTGATGATACACAGAAACACGCACTTACTAGTACTGGGTTTCAATCTCCTACCTATGTATTGCTATTACATTGCTATGCAGTTATTGCATGCACCACTGAGATTACATGTTGGAGAACTATCCAAAGGTATCTTTGAAATTGAGTGACACGAGCAACAGTGAAAAAGGATGGATAAAAGAAGTGTAGTACATGTGGCTGTCCACAAAAGTAGGTGTCAAGGAAGACATAACCACACTGTCTCAGGGACTCACACACATTATTACAGTTGGCAGGGTCAGGATTAGAATTCCTAACTAACTAGTTTGCTACACTACAGTATTATGCAGTTATCACATGTGCTACAGAGCTTTTCAGGCTGATATATGGCCAAAGGGTATTTCAAGGTGATTGATATCAGAAGGCATGCTACAGTAGGGCAATGGGAGGTGTAGTGAGAGTGAATGGCTTCAAAATCATTAATCTCCACATATACACACACACACACTCACACACGCACACACACACACACACACACACACACACACACACACACACACACACACACACACACACACACACACGCATGCACACACACGCACACACATGCACACATGCACACATGCACACACACACACACACACACACACACACACACACACAAAGACACACACACACAGACACACACATTTGTCAGTACTGACATGCATGGGTTCATTGCTTCACAGGTGTGTAGTAGTTGACTCTGCCAGAAGGCTGTACAAGGCTAGGCAAAGGGTATACCTTGGCATCAGGCCACATGACAGTGGTCTCCAGTGTGGCTCAGGGGTGTAGTCCCTGGATTGGCCCACACAGGTGTGTATTGTATTCACCATCCACTCATCTGGGTTACTACTGTGGATGGCCAGTGGTGTGCAATGCTTGCAATGTATGTGTTCTATATTCCATAACACGGACAGTGTCTGGGTTGTGCACATGTCCCACATGCATGTTCTATGACATGTGGAAGTGTACCTGGGGTCGCTGGTGCATGTTGTGTGGGCAGATTGTTGTCATCTAATGTAGTATTCCTGCCCTCATGTGGTGATAACTGGCTATGGAATTAAAGTCATGTCGGCACCTACATTGACAGCATGATGTAGGCATTTAGTGGAGTTGTGGCATCTGTCCATACAGGACATATGTATAAGGCATGGTATTCCCTTTGTGGGTTACATTTGCAGACTCTACAGTTGTTGCAGGCATCCAGTGGGGAACATAGCAAAGGACCACTGTAAGCAAATAATTATTTGTCTATTTTAGGGATGGAACAGGGTGCCATGTCCTTTTACTTGCTGGATAACACACATTTAGTAGGTCCTCAATATAAGAATTTAGCAAAACCCGCCTCACAATGAATCCTGTTATTACACAATTACAGCAACCTCCACACAGGATACTGAAGACAAACACACACTTGCCAGTACTGAAATTCAAACCCCTACCTAGTTATGTATTGCTACTACAGTGCACCACATTTATCGCATGTGCCATGGAGCTTATTGGATGGATGTTGTCCCAAGGTACTTCTAAGGTGAGGAACATCACCAGCCCTTGTAAATACTGACATTGGGTGATGTAATGGGTGAGAGATATAAAAAAAAATTCCACCTTAATCACACATTTACATTTGCCAGGGGCGAGGTTCAAACCTCTATCTAACAACCTTTACAGTCCACTTTGGTTAAACATTTACCACATGCACCACTGACCTTACATAGTATAGGTTTTGCAATAGATACTTTTAAGGTGGGTGATATCTGCAGCACTGCTAAAGTCAGGCTCAGTGATGTGTACAGGCTTTAAATAGGGACAAATACTTTGAAATACATACACAAACACTTGCCACATATGGGATTAAAACCCACAGCTGTGTAGTTCTAACTATTAAATTGTTCCGCATTTATGGCAAACACCACAGAGCTTATAGGTTTAGCCCATCTCCAAGGGTATATTTCAAGGTAGATGACATCAGCAGCCTTGCTAAAGTAGGGCAATGGAAGGTGGAGTGACTGTGAATGGCCTCAAAAGCATTGATCCCTACACACACAAACAGAGTTTCACAGTTGCCATGTCTGGGATTAGAATTCCTACCTAACTAGTACATCACACTAAAGCATTACACAGTTATAGCATGCACCACAGAGCTTACTGGATTAGCCTTTCTCCAAAGGTGCATGTCAAAGTGAATGACATCAGCAGCCTTGCTAAAGTAGCGCAATGTGAGGTGTAGTGACTGTGAATGGCCTCAAAAGCATTGATCCTACACACACAAACACACAGAGTTTCACTGTTGCCACATCAGGGATTAGAACTCCAACCTAACTACTACATTACACTATAGCCTTACACAGTTAGTGCATGTGCCATGGAGCTTATAGGGCTAGCCCTTATCCAAAGGTGTATTTCAAGGTGAATGACATCAGCAGGCTTGCTAAAGTAGGACAAAGGGGGTGTAGTGGTTGTGAATGACCTCAAAAGCATTGATCTCTTACACACAGAAATACACCCACAGAGTTTCATAGTTGCCACGTCTGGGATTAGAACTCCTTCCTAACTAGTACATCACACTATACCATTACACAGTTTTAGCACACACCACAGAGCTTGTAGGCTAGCCTTTCTCCAAAGGTCTATTGCAAGATGAATGACATCAGCAGGCTTGCTAAAGTAGGCCAATGGGAGTAGTAGTGACTGTGAATGGCCTCAAAAGCATTGATCCCTATACACACAAACACACAGATTCTCACAGTTGCCATATCTTGGATTAGAACTCCTACGTAACTAGGTACATCACACTATAGCATTATGCAGTTATAGCATGCGCCACGGAACTTAAATAGCTAGTCCTTCTCCAATTTTTTTTTCAAGATGAATGATATCAGCAGCCTTGCTAAAGTATGGCAATGGGAGGTGTAGGACTGTGAATGGCCTCAAAAGCATTGATCCCTACACATGCAAGCTGATAGTTTTATAGGTGTCATGTCTGAGATTTGAACTCCTACTGAGCTAGTACATCATACTATAGCATTACGCAGTTATAGCATGTGCCATGGCGCTTATAGGGCTAGTCCTTCTCCAAAGGTGTATTTCAAGGTGAATGACATTAGCAGGCTTGCTAAAGTAGGGCAATGGAAGGTGTAGTGACTGTGATTGGCCTCAAAACATTGATCCCTACACACACACACACACACACACACACACACACACACACACACACACACACACACACACACACACACACACACACACACTCACAGTTTCACAGTTTTCATGTTTGGGATTAGAACTCCTACCTAACTAGTACATCCCACTATAGCATTACGCAGTTATTGCACACACCACAGAGCTTATGGGAATGTTCCTTCTCCAAAGGGGTATTTCAAGGTGACTGACATCAGCAGGCTAGCTCAAGTAGGGCAATGTGGAGTGCAGTGTGTGTGGATGGGCCATAAACCATTCCTCTGGAAGCACACACACAACACTCAGTCACACACAACTTTACATTTGACAGGACTGTGTATATAACTGTTAGATGAATAATGACTTGTACTGTCATGTTACACAGTTATCACAAGCACCACAGACACTATAGTGCCGAAGGCTACCAGAAGCAAATATCTACAGTGATAGATATTTGCACATCATGTGATATTGCCCAATTGAATGTGTGTTGGGTGGGACAGGCCTCATGATGGGAAGCTATTTGTCACTGTCTGTATCTCTCTTCCCCACATCTATGTTTATGTATGTTTGACCCATTATAGTGTGTTGTCCTTGGATATAAGTGTGTATTCCTATCCGATGTGTGTGCAAGGCATGACTGGTGTGCAATGTGGAGTGTGTGCACAGACATCTGTGACTGACAGATATGTACAGCCCACTGTTCTTGCCAGACATAGGTTTCATTAACTCTGGGAGCATGCCCAGTATGACCTTCTGTACTGAATGTGTGAATCCATTCCAGGTAGGTTGTACTCCAGTGCAGTCATTTGTGTTCTACACCTACAGTTAGCAACCTGTTTCTGCAGGATATCTGTAGATAGGTTGATAATATGGGGTCACAATGGGCTAAGGATAGTGGGATACTGTAACTAATTGTGTCTGTGCTGCTTCTGCTACATGGTTTTGGTGTTAGCAGAGATATTCAGACATATGTACTGTTTTACATTGTGATGTATTATGTCATCAACTACTGACAAATATATGTATTTGCTCGCAGTAATTTCCTGTGGAATACAAGATGAATGAAGCTATGCCCAGTATTGTGGTCAGCAGCCTACATATTCTTGCATAATCATGTCATTCTGGAGGAGGAGCTGCAGACATTTGCTGATGGGTCTATGCAAATGGTCCAGCGCCTCGGTACTGTGGTGGCTGAGGATCCCATGCTTGTACATTCATCGATCTGACACTATGGCCATATCCTGCTTTGGCCAGACCTCTCAGCTGTACAGATTCACACAGGTTACCCAGAGGCAGGGCTCATATATCTGGTCATTACTCCTTCACATTGTGGTTTATGAGTAGGTTTGTAGCCACCCATTCCTGTGTTTGCAGGCAGGGATAGTATGGGGACACATCAGGATTTCAGACTTAACACACTCCATGGTGTCCATGCTTCTACTCTACCTCTGTTATTCTGTCCTCTTCCTAACATTATGCAAGCAATATCTGATAAGTATCCCTATAGTTATCACTTTATCCCAGCAGTATTTAGGGGTTGGTCCACAGTTCATGCAGTAGGACATGGACATGCCACTGGGATTTGTCAACATGGACTTGCATTTGTGTTCTGTGGACTGTGTTATGTCATTATTTGGGACTCCATGAGATAACATTCATTGGCAGTACAGGTGAGACACAGCCCTTTGATAGAGAACTGTAGGCCATTTGGTAGGGATGCAGACCATCTGCAGCAGGTCAGTGCATTCTGTCACTCCTACAGTCCCAAACTGCAAGCCACTGCATTCCCCTGGGGTGACAGGGTGGGCGTGCAAGGTGTTAATGGCAATAGTTTCTGTCCTTATTAATCCATTCGTGTGGATGCTGGCAGGGTGCTGCTTACAGCTAGGAACACCTCTTCAGCATGCTGCATTCTGTGGGTATTCTCATACAGACATGGGGGTCATATTGTACTCATTCCCAACAGCAGGGATATGACCTATGTGGTACCTGTGACTGATGGTGGGGTGAGCTGAGTGCATGTGTGCTATGGAAGCTACTTGCAGCTGACTCACAGATATATGTGGGGCATTCCCCTTATGCTGGCTTGTGTGGGGACATCAGTGGTTTCTCAGTACTTTATAGCTGTGCCTTTTGTGGTCTGCCAGTGTTTGGCCAGACTACGTCAGTATTCCATACTACACAGACAACTAATGTGCTGCTAACCTGTATGTATAATTCCAAAGGTGTATCCTTTTGACAGTAACATTTTATACACTCTCTGTCTAGGGTACTTCCGCCTGTGTACTGTGTGTATGTCTGAGCCCACATTCATGCCATGTCCATCTCTCAGATGGTGACAGATATAATATTCGAACAATTAGTATGGATTGCTGCTGGGTTGGGTCTTGCTGGGATGCATTGTGTTTGGCACTGCAGTTGTAAGAACTTGGCCCTGTCATCAGCAATACTGGCCACTGGTGACTGGGACACAACCCTCCATGCCTACATGCTGACCACTTTCACAAAATATACAACACACACAACAACCTAACACACAGAGCCCTGCATATTGTACATGTGCAACAATCTACCCTGCTAATTTGGCCAGCTCAGGTAATCTGTGCTCCACTGTTATTATACCCACATGTACATGTTACTACATTTCTACATAGGGTTGTGTGTGGGTGGGGGGGGGCACACCAGACAACTGTAAGCATTTGCTATGACCATACTGGTATTTCATGTACACTGTTGGCTTCCATTTCATTCTGTATTCTGACCTATCATGCAGAATAGACGCATATCAGTGTAGTACAGATTTTAGGTTTTATTGACCTACATTTCAGTTTCAGACTTCTTACCCTTCAGAACTAACATCCCACTACCTGACCTGTTGTAGTCTGTCTGTGCAGGTCAGGAGGGGGGCTGTTCTCCATTGCCATCAATTGGAGGCCTTAGCACATCCTTTCTTTGTGGTTGTCTACAACTGTCCTGCTGGCTGAGACTGTTGTTGGGTATGTGAGCCTCACTGACATGCATGTGTGTGTCAAATGGAAACACATTTGGCCCACCACATGTCCTGGTGTGTGTCAAATGGAAACACATTTGGCCCACCACATGTCCTGCAGTGGGTTTTGTCACCTTGTCTAGTACTGCCTACTATACCTCTCAAGTGTACCTCATTATGAGGAACGTACATGTTCCTCAAAGTTCCTCGAAGTTCCACATTGAAAGACTCTGTCACACATTCAGTATTAGGAATTTTTTTAAGTCAAATCTATGGTAAATAGAAATTAATCATATTAATTCATTAAAAGATCTTCTTTATAAGTAAAACCAGCATATTTTAACCATCTTCCTAGTTGAAACTGTTAGTAAGCCATTAGTATGTGTTCCACATTTTGCCCATTTGTTCCACATTATGAGGGCTAGTGTTCCTCATTTTGGAGATGGAAGGTTGAGAGCTATGCTGCCTACTATGTTGACACCAGTATTTGTTATGGATTTCATGCTGCCCATATAGGTTTCTACTATCTGCTGCCATCCCATTCAGCCCCCTCCCCCCACAATTCCCTTGCATGCTCACATCTGTACCATAGTAAAAGTAGCAGAACATATTACTCCAGTCAGCAATTGATAGTGAGAGTGACCTTGTGGCTGTGCCAGTATTGAAAATGGTGCTGGAGGGCTGACTATTTTGGATGCACATAGTACACTCCCTATACAGCCCAGGTAGATACCTTGCACTCAATGACTTCATCATTAACTCCAAGGACAATACCTCAATCACCCAAACAGCACACATTAGACTCCTAGGAGTACTAATCGATAACAAACTCAAATTTGATATACACATAGCCCAAACGATCAAAAAGTCTCACAAAAACCTAGGTCTCTTGTATAGGAATAAGCAATTCATGACCAATTATACCAAAGCCACCCTTGCCAGAATCCACCTATTATCCACCCTACTGAATGCCTCACCAATCCTGACTAATCTTTGCCACAGCGAACAAAGCAAAATGGCATCTTGCTACAACAAATTTGCCAAATTTGCCACAGGTGCCTCTGATAGAGCCCACCACTGTCTTTCCCTCAAACAGCTCAACTGGCTTGAGCTTCCTCAATTACTTCTTACCACTCAACTCTCCAAAGACCACAAACTATATTATCTCCCAAATAAAATCCCCATTTTACAAGACCTAATACAACCCTACACCACCACCCGAGCCTTAAGGTCAATATACCAAAATCACATAAATGTCATCAAACATAGGAATGAGGCTGGTAAATCTCTTTTTGCCTGCTCTATAGCAAAAGTCTGGAACTCACTTCCAAAACACACATCTTCTACAGGTTCTGATCCACAATTTACAAAAACTACTCAAAACCCACTACTTTAACAGCTGGCTATGCCCATGTGACTCCCCAGGCTAATCCACTACATTTGCAGTGATACAATGATCCTACCAAGGATCACCTAATACTGCCTAACCTCTGTATATTAATTCTTAACTAACGGTGTTCTATTCTGTTCGTATCTACTTATTCATCTCTGAAGACAGTTAAACATTTACCTACATACAAGTGGTATGCTTCTGGAGTACAATAATTGTATCTATACATATATCTGTGAACAAATGTGAAATATGTTCTTGTATAATATTGTATGCATTTAGGAGAAAGTGTTGTAATTCATTCATAACATTGTTATTTGTTAGATTGTTTTTTAAGTGGAGCTTTTCTCCCCGGGCCTCCGCTGAAAATGGACCTGTGTCCAGTCGGAATTTCCTGGTCAACAAATGTAAAATAAAATAAAATAAATAAAATAAAATACATGGTTAAGCACAGGTAGTGTCATGTTTGGCATCCCTTTTACTGTATGTGCGAGTCAGAGTGAGGAGTCATTCCCTGGACTCCTACCATGTCAGTGTATCTGCTATGCGTTTCCTCTTTGCCAAAACCTGGGCATACTGGGCATGCCTGCTTCTGCCCACAGGGCCAGGCTGAGGTTGTTCCTCCTCCAAGTCACTCTGTGCCTGTGCTGGCCTTGGCAATGGTGGGAGGTTGTGTGGGCCTTCCCCATGCTGTTCCTACTGCAGCTGTTTCCACAGAATCATATTGTGTAGCATGGCACATACAATGACAATTTGGGTACATGTAGCTGGAGAGTACTGAAAGGCTCCACCAGATATGTCCAGGCACCAGAACCGTGACTTGAGCATCCCAAACACATGCTCTATTATGATTCTGGTCCGTGCTTGTGCCTCATTATGGAGTTCTTGTTCGAGTGTGTGTGCATTTCTTATGGGTGTCATCAGCCATGGCTCCATTCCGTAACCAGCATCCCCCACTAGGTGGCCATATGGGATGTCCCCATTGGAAAATCTCTGGTACAGCTGCATCACATGCCAGATGTGGGAGTCATGACAGCTTCCAGGGCTGCCAGCACACACATTCATTATAATGCCCTGGGCATCGCACACAACCTGGCAGTTGATGGAGAGGAAGCCCTTGTGGTTTATGTAGATCCTACCCCGCTCACTTGGTGGTGCTTTCATGTGTATGTGTGTGCAGTCTATAGCACCCACTACCTCAGGGTATTCTGCTATTTGGTGGAAAAGACGCATATTGCTGGTAAACACCTCACGGGTGTTGTGGAAATACGTGTGCTCACCGGCATGTGCTGACATGGCATCCAAAAAGTAGTAAAGTACCCTGGATGCTGATGCCTGTGAGATCCCCATGATATCCCCAGTTGGCCTTTGGAAGGTACCTGTGGCTAGTATTCTTATACCTACACATACCTTGATATCCTCTGGGATGGGTTCCCCTCTGTTGGTTCTGTGTGTGAGGCATGGCAGCACAGCTCAACAATTTGCTGTAGGAGATCCCTGTCCACCCTATAGTGCTCCACTATCTCCAGCTCATGTAGCCCCTGGTAGGTTACCCTGGGTCTGTACACTCTTCTCCTTCTTCTCACTGTGGGTTGGTCATCAGCATTGTCATCCTTACCACCCTCAGCCTCTTCCACATGTTGATTTATGAGACCGGAAGCTGCCCCTTTCATTTTGTTGCTTTTGTTAGGTAAAATTTCCCTGTTTGTGTACACCGGTGGTATAGAGTTTGTGGGAAAAAGCAGAGGGAAAGGTGTTTACATAGTTTATAGTAGTGTGCGGGGCTGGACTTCTACCTGTGTAATTGGCTGGTTCTGATACATTTCACTTGCCAGTTGTGCTAGTTCTCCTTGATTACCTTCCTACTGCTGTTTTCCCTTCCTATTGCCTTCCAGTTTAACCCAGTGCTCATCTGTGAACAGAGCTGCTATTTCCAGTTTTTTTTTTTTTTGTTTTGTTTGTTTAAAACCTGGTGCACGGCATGCACACCTGTTTAGGCAATGACTGCTAGGCAGCTTCAGACACCCCCCCTACCTTAGCTGTGCTTAGCTAAGGGCAAACACGGGCCACAGAGCTCCAATAAGTTTACAGCATGCATGATACACCCCCTTATGAAGTCATCTAGCTCTTAGGCTTACACCGTGGTCTTACTGCACCTACTCAGTTGGGTGCAAGCTAGCACTTGAGGGGAAATCTATGATTCAGTATCATTGCCCTAATTTGCATAGGATTGACTGCTAATGCATGGTTACAAATTCAACAGTAAGCCTCCCCCTTAGCAGCCACTATTCCATGGTCTTGTTGTGTTATGCATGCCATTGAGTATCATGGCAAAATCATGATTTTGGTTTAAAAGCTTACTTCCAGCTTTTTTTATTATTTTTGGGCCGATCCCATTTGCACACTGCTACCCTGCGCTTAAAGGGCCGAAATCAGCCAAAAAAAAAAAGTTAATTTTTATAATTTTGAAATAATTTTTCGTGCCTATGGCCATATATTTGGCCTTTGGCATGCCTATCCCTTCTAATACATGCATTTGTACGAGCTAGCATGCCTTTGTTTTGTAGTTTGCAGAAATGTATTCAGCTACTGGCTGAATACATTTCTGCAGTCTACATTATTCCTGCACGGACGTCTGCCTACTTTCTGGATCACTAATTCACCTCATTTGCATGGTTTTCACCAGTAAATGAGGCAATTAGCATAGTGGGGCTGTGTCTGTGCAGGAATAGTGTAGGAGTGCTTGTGCACGTCTCAGGAGCTTATTCCTGGATCACACGGCAGCCATATTGCCTGCAGCAGCTCTTGCACTATTCCTGCATACCGTACAGAGCTTGCTGAATCCTGGGGATTGTATTTATTATTGTCCGGCTATGTGTTTCTGTTACACCAAGTTTCTTTTTCACAATTTTCCCACAAGACATAAAATCATTAAAATGAGCCTATAAACTTAAATATCTATATTAGTTATTTTTTCTGTCTTTGGACAGAAAAAAATCATTTAGACAGTCAGCTGTATTATGAAATGTTATGAAATGGTCAGATTTGCATAAATGTCGTTTATAACATTTCACAACATTCTTTCCTTAAACATGCTCATTAAAAGGGTAATGGTTTATTTTAAGTCTCAATTTCTGCATAGTGTTGACAGCAACATTGCACCCTGCGTGGGAAAACATACTGAAATCATTGATATCCATTATGAAAATGTTACCAATGAGACAGATAATATTTGAATTTGGCATGTCTTCTGGAAGAATTATTTAATATAACAATGGTGATAGTATGCAAATAACAAGAGCATTAATCCTGGAAAACTAACATGAATTGTTAAGTAAAATGGAGAGAGAGAGAGAGAGAGAGAGAGAGAGAATATCGGAATGCAATGTATTATTTGCAATGTTTTACCAGCAGATACATGTTGAATAATGTAGTGAAGGGACATAGCATGCCATTTTATATTTTTTTCTGTTTGCATAGCATCTGTTGATAGAGAAATATCCTTTAATATAAGATAGAACTACTTCTGCAGAGAATTGTATAATTCCTGTCTTAAAATAACACCTCAAACAATAAAAGGAGACTGTAAAGAAGCATTGTTCCTTTGCCATATAAAGCATTCATCATTATAAGAGTTCATTACTATTATAACTTAACTACTCAGTATGACTCCAACAAGCTTGCCTCATGAATACAGATTTATTCATGTTCTGTATCTGCAGTATCTAGTTCAGGAAAGAAGAGGTTGGTGGCAATCCTGAAAGAAAGGTGTAAAGTGGGAACTAGCCTAATTTGAAATGGCATTCCTTAACAGAATTTTCACACACACACACACACACAAACACACACACACACACACACACACACACACACACACACACACACACACACTCGCATGCACACACACGCACACGCACGCACGCATGCACACACGCTCAGCGACCATAACTCTCAAATGTATCGATTTTCACAGAATGTCCAGATTTGTAGCTCATATTTTTGGTCTGTTCCTCATAAAATATGTGGTTTTCTGGCAAATCACTGGGATGATCTGAGGAATGAAGTCACTAGATAATGACATACATTTGTGTTTCAGACTTCATATCCTTCAGAAAATGCATGCTAAAACAAATACTATTACTCTAGCAACTTTCTAAGTTTGTAAGAGTAATATTTAAAATATGTCCCTATGTTTGAACCTTTGTCCCCCTGTTTTGTTGGTCTTTGTCTAGATTTCTTGCAATAGGAAGTTTAGAGGTATGATGCTCACACATTCACACACATTTCCTCAAGCACAACTAAGGTCACTTTTGCATCAGCTGTCCAGCATGTCAGAGCAATGTGGGTGTAAAGGAGCGACCATGCACATGGCAGAAAAATGTTTTATCAGACGTCTGAGAATAGGTACCTTGAATACCAATGCTTTCAAAATTAAACTGTGAGTCCTAAAGAAAAGTAAACATTATTATATGTTTAGTGTTTTTTTTCCTTTGGATACTTTACTCACTGCATCACCTGAGATGGGGAGCCGCACTCAATACTCTCTCTACTTAGATATTCTACTTCTGAAGTTGTGATGATTCAGTGAAAGAGAAAGAATATTTAAAGATTAGTTTCAAACACATTATAATTTTTCTTTAATCACACTTAAAAAATTTGCAGTTTCAAAGATTGAACATAAGACACTTGGATTTTCAAGATGTACTAACAAAATACACTTTATCAGAGAAGATGTAAGCAAAATCAAATGCATACAATTTTTACTTACAATTAATGTTAGAATGCTTAACATTCTTTAAGAGAAGCAACCACTGTTACAAAGAAAAGTTATGTAAGCAAGCTTACCATAACAGTAGATGTCTGAATGATCACTGCTGCAGTAGCCTAAGCTATATGGGTTATATCCTGCATACAATATAACAACTGGCCAGCTTCAAAGAACTTTACAGATGGCCAAACTATTAGTTAGGGTGAACAGAGCTGATTAAAAGGCCAGGTTTGGGTATCAAGCTCTTCAGAGCTTTCATGTCAATGAAGACAGGGAAGTTGAACCTTGAGTGCACATTACTAGAACAACAAAAACAAATGTCCACACCCTGGCATAAAAAAGCACACTAAACAACAAGAGGGGTGGAGGGAGGGAGCAGCTGCTGGAGCAGTCATCATTCAATCATCTAATGTTATGGTAAGTTTACTTAAACAACTGTACTATGTTCTTCAAATTGATAACTGCTGCAGTAGCCTAAGCTATATGGGTAGATTATCATAGCTTAGAACAACTGAGAGGTGGAAGTAGGAGGGACCAGGGTCCTTGGTGAATGGTCCTAATAAAGTCTGACCTTAATTTGGAGAAAGAATCTAGTTTGCAGTGCTTTGTAAAAGTATGTACACAGAACCAAGTTGCTGCTTCTAAAATACTTCTAGAGTCCAATCTTTTCTAAAAAGACTTAGATGAAACCAATGACCTGGTAGAATGCACCTAGATCCTGCCTGAAATAGTTTTGTTGTGGTGGGAATAACAAAAGATAATAGCCTGAGACAACCATTTGGAAATAGCCTGCATTGACACAGGCTATCCATTCTTTTTACCTTCAGGAGAAATGAACAACTGATCTGAAGATCTGAAAGGTTTAGTTTTGTTTAGATGGTACCTGTACTGTCGTGGACATCCAAGGTATGAAGTATGCTTTCTCCTTCATTCTGGGGTTCAGGAAAGAACACAGGGAGCTGGATAATTTGGATTAAGCTAAACTCGGATACCACTTTATGTATAAAAGATGTGGAATATAAGATAAGGTTGACCAACCATAACAGCTTGCAACTCAGATTCTCTTCTTGCAGAGATGAGGGCAACCAGTAAAGCTGTTTTCCATGTTAAGAACCTCAAGTCAGCCAAACGAGTTTGTTCAAATGGAGCAAGTGTTAGCTTCTTTAACACAAAAGTAAGATCCTGAGTAGGAGCCATCAGTTTTCTTGGAGGTCTGTTATGCAATATTCCTTTCAAAAATATTTGACACTGGAATGCTTTGAAAGATGGGGAATTCATTGATGAACACACTGAAATGGCAGACAAATGAACTTTGATAGAGGAGTTAAGACACACCATAGGAAAGTAACTCACACAAATATTGTAAAACAAGAGAAACACTTGCTCTGACTGGGTGCAGGTTAAGTTGTTGGCACCCTTTAGAAAACCTTTTCCATTTATTGTTATATGATTTTCTAGCAGCAGGCTTTCTTGCCTCTATTAATACCTGCTGCCTAAAAGATATTAAGACCTTATCATTCAGGTGGTCAATTGAAGTTGTTTGGGGTTGGGGTATATCAAACACCCCTGCTCCTGACTGAATAGATCCAGTAAGTGAGGAAACCTGTAGCCATTGCCACTCACTAGTTCCAAAAGAAGGGTGAACCCCTGTTGCCTGGGCAGGAAGGGAGCCACCACAATGATCTTGGGGGATTCCTTCTGAATCTTTAAAAGTATCCTACATATCAGAGGCAAGGGTGGAAAATATACAAATATGGGAACATTCCTGTACACAGAAAAGAAAAGGCATTTGTCTTCTATAGCTTCTTCTATGGAGTTCTGCAGCAGAATTTTGCCAGCTAATTGTTCAGAGTAGAGAAAAAGAGGTCAACTTCAGTTACTCCCTACAGATGGATACAATCTTGAAAGACCACATGATCTAGGTTACATTCATGAGGGTCTGCCTTTGTCCTGCTCAGCCAGTCTGCCACATGGTCTTGGTCACATGGAATGTAGGACATCTCTAAAGTGAGATATTGCTGTAAAACTATATCCCTTGTTAACATGGCATAGGGTGAGATCTAGTTACTTTTTGCTTATTTATATAGCATATAACTGTGACATTATTCATAACAACTTGAAGTGGTCCTATGGACCAAAGGTGATTCTGAGAGTTGAGTGCCTTGATAAGGGTAAGCATCTCTTTTCTATTTATGTGCTTGAATCTACCTTGCACTTTTATCTTCCTTAACACTGATTTGAAAGTGAAGTCTGTGGTTTACTTACTGCTTGCAGAAGGAGGGAAGAACGGGAGACCTGGATTAAGGGATATTTGATGTATCTTCCAAGTAATTTCTCTTTCCACAAATCCCAGAAATGAAATCTAAAAGATAATGGGTGTTGTCACTGGTACGAATGAATCTGCAAATGCCATTGCATCTTTCTTATGCGTAGTCTTGCTGATGGTATCATGGTAATCATAGATGTCATGAGACCCAGAATCCAAAGGTATTCCCTCTCAATGACCAACGTCTGAGTGGAAAATCCCTGGAATAGATCTAAATATAAATCTGTTTTACTGTGGAAGAAAAGGTATTTGCACTGAGGTGTGTATCAGAGAGCAAATGAACAAAATCCTATGTGATGAACTCAAAAAAGTCTTTTGAATGTTCTCTTGGAATCCTAACCTGCATAGATCTCTCACTCATTTGAGAGATTCCTGACACTTTGTAAATGACTCTGCAAAGGTAAGCAATCATCTGTATATGGAAAATGGGGATACCTTGTAGCTTACAATATACTATAACTGGAGCTAGACAGTCTGTTAACACTCTTGGAACAGTAGGTAGTCTGAACAGCAAAGTAGAGAACTGATAATGTGATTGAGACACATGCAACCTTATGAAATGTCTAAAGATAGGACTATTTATCCTTTGTTGACTAGCTTAGTCTCACTAGGCTCGTAGCCTCTTTTCAGGGGAGAACCAAGGTGGTATTTATATTACTAGAGGTAATTTGGCCAGGGCAACAGGGAACTTTCTCTACTCTTTTTGATATGTGCCATAGGACATTTTACATCCACTTGAGCTACTACCAAGTGAAGCAGAAGGGGCATCGGTTTAACATCTCATCCAAAAGAAGGCACCCTCATGAGTGCATCACCCTTATACTGTACTACAGTGTCAGTAACTGATCTACCTGGTGTGGGAATAGAACCCAAAGGCTTCTGCACCAAACGTGAGTATGCTATCTGCTGCGTCACTGACAATGCTGGAATATTTCTGGTGCCAAGGAATGATAAGCATGATTTAAATCTAAGGTTACCAAAAACTCAAATGAAGAAGGGGTTACTGGTTGGGAAGTGACATCATTTTGAATTTGGGCACTATCATGTTTAGGGAAAAAGGTCTAGTACTGGTCTCCAGATGGTTTCATTCCTTGGCACCAGAAACAGTCTTGGAAAAAAAAAACTTGTCCCAACAGGGAAGGAGAAACTGTTTCTATTACCCCCAGAGAAAACATGTCCTGTAGGAAAGGAGAAACCAGGGATTTTGGTCTGTTGGATGTGGAATAATTACATGGAATGGAGAGATTTCTTTCCACTGCTATCTGTAACCCATTTGTCTGAAGTGATCTGTTGCCATAAAGAGAGATGGGAGATTCAGACTTTCTGGAAAGGGAAAAGTGACTGCCACAGTGGGGGGAGGGGGGTTGGTGGACAAGGTTCCTTACATAATCATTATAACTTATTTGACTGTCATTTGTACTGGGGAGTTTCTCCATTCTTTTTGGAGCCTCTCTGACATTGTCTTTTTTAAATGTCTGCTTACCAGCACTTTGCTCATACTGTTTTATTTCTTGACACAATTGGATGAGGGAGCAGAAAATCCCTTAGAAAATTTAGAGAAGGGGGTTGAAAAATCTGATAGATTCCCTGTATTAGCTTACCCTTCTCATCACATTTTTGATAAACCTTGCAGCAGAAGGTCCAAAAACTAAATTTCCATTTAAAGATGAATGTAAAATCTAGTTTTTACATCCTATATGAGGTTCTGAGTATGGTGCCAGGCAATCCTCCTCAACACAGGACCAGTGGTAGCAGCCCTGCATGTAGTATCAATAAGCCATGACCTGTCACACAGAAGAAACTAAATCACATAAAACAGATGTTTTCATAGGAAGGAAATGCAGATAAAGCATCCCTCATACTTTCATAATTAGTCAGAATAAACTTTAACATATGAAGCTGACAATTCAAAATTCTAAAAATTAAAGTTGCAGAAACATACACATATTTCCCAGACTTACCAATTGTTTTGCCATTCTTGTCTGAAGGAGAAGAATTAGAATGAACAAAATGCTTGGCTCAGCTAGGTTAACTAAAGCTATAGCTGCCAGCTGAGGTCTGGGATGAGTGTAGAAAAACTTGAATGATCGGGAAACTTTATACATTCTATCTGCTTTTCTTAGGTGCACTAGAGTGGCTATCAGGGATACCACAGGATGTGACAAGCACATCTTCCAATGCTGGCAGTACTAGGGGAATTGGAGGACATTCTTGGAATTCTGGTCATAGCAATTTATAGTATTTTCTGAGGAACTGAGAAACCACAGTGTTCTCCCACTGAAAACACTGGCACATTCTGGATATAGTCTCAGAGAATTGTTTGAGAGATTCAGATAAGACTCTCCTGTGACTCTGACTCAGAAACCTGAGGAGAAAAAAAAAAAACGCTGTTTACTCTATTACATTCCTCTCCAGATTCAACATCTTGAATCTCTTTAGGAAAATAGGAATCCCTTTTTCACTTACCAAGAACCACCTGATAAGAAGGGTTAATAGCCGTAGAAGACAGTGGGAAAGAGTTATCAAATTATAATCAGTGAAAATGAAGCATGTGAAGATACACATTTTGTTTCCTGATTCTTTTTGGGAAGAAAGGTAGGACAAACAGAGTTATTATTGGCAGCAACAGCTTCCAGTGATGGGCACAGTATTCTGGTTATGCAGGGGCACCTTCCCTGTCCCTTCTCTCAACACTGGTAAAAGTGTCTCTCTCTTGCCCATTGAAGGGACCCCAAGGCTGCAAATGATGTGGGTAATCCCTGATCCATAGTGGCCATATGGACAATACTAGAGAGATCTAGGGGAAAAAGATGAAGGGACTTTGGAACTAGCTGAGTCAACCACCTGTGGCTGAGGCAAACTGCTAGCCTGCTGTGCTGGCAAAGCATGTTTAGTTAACATTTTTTTCTTTTTGTGCCTGGAAGAAGGATTGACACTTGTGAATGGTAATTTGATCCATGGTCAGTATGAAAATGGTGCTCCTTTCCAATGAAAACAAAGAATCACAAGTCAGTAAAATTTTTAAAGAAGTATAAAGCCACTTTTCCCAATAAAGGCACAATAAAAATCATTCTAATAAACTTTAACTGTCCCAGAAAGTAATTTAAACCCAGTTTCTCCACAGAAAAATCAGTTCTAGAATGTTTAAATTGTCTCTTAACTTGTCAAGCATAAAAGTGTGTTTCCATTTAAACTATGGCAGAGTTGTGTGACAGTCAAAATATATATTCCTAGTTTAAACATGCTTTCCTTAACAGGAAATTACATTTAAACATTAAAAATAATATGTAGAAGATATTTTCCCCAAGGGAACTTATCTGCCCTGTAATGAAGACCACAAGCCAATAGTCAATCACCGAAAGCGACTAGAGGAGCCCCGTGTGCTCTCTTTGGTGGCAGGAAAGTTGTAAAGGGTTGATGCTCAAACCTATCTTTTTAGTAAGCTCATCTCAAGCTGACAAATGGTTTGTGCATGTGGAAGGTGCCCTGAAGCTTTGAAAGGTGGTTGATTGTTATATCCTGTGCGGGATGTAACCCATATAGCTTAGTGTCCTACAGCAGTGATCAATATGAAGAACATCAACTTGGCAAATGTTTTGCTATTCAGGATGCTGCATGGTGTGTCATAAATCTGATGTCGACATTGAAGATGATGATCATGGTGAGGATGTTAACCATTTATTTCCATTAGCAGATGTCTAATTTTAATATATTGTCTTGTCTTATGTTGCAGGTTATATTAATATTTTATTCTTATTCTTATCCAAACTTCTGGAGAAATAACCCCATACAACCTTTCATATGTTTATTATCCATACCAATACACCAGATGAGGGTCTACAGCCTACTGATTAATGCTGGAGGCCATTCAGCTTTAAAAATATGCTTGTAACACATGTTGTGTTAATTTTCTGCGACAGAATCTCAGCTGGTTGACTCAGTGGTGTGATAATTAGCACTGTTACCTTTAACTCTGGATTGTCAAGTTTGAGTCAGGGATTGCTTGCCTTCTGTGCATAATGTGAATGTTCCATGTCTATTTTGTTGCATATCCCAAAGACATGCTTCAGGTGAACTGATATCCAGGAATTGTCCATGATGTGTGTGTGTGTGTGTGTGTGTGTGTGTGTGTGTGTGTGTGTGTGTGTGTGTGTGTGTGTGTGTGTGTGTGCGCGCGCGCGCGCAAGTGTGTGTGTGTCTTTGTCTTTGGATGGGTATGTGTATTCTGTAAAAGACTGCTAATCTATCCAGAATTTGCTCTCTGTCTTATACCCAGCACATGCCAATATATGTTTTGTCTTATCCACAGCCATAAATAGAATAAAACAAGAATCACAGGATGAACAAATGAATGAAGGAATGAATGAATGAATGAATGAAGTATAAATTCATTCCAGATGGGCTGACAGTGAGTCTTAACAGGCACATGTCTATATTTTTCTAGTGAATGCAAATTGTGCCCAAATGTTGCTCTCAGTCACAGACCTAGAATCCTCTGATAGCAAGCTCATTTAGAGAGACGTACTCTAACATGGCCTTTTTCTTGGGGGGGGGGGGGGCAATCTTCCTCTTGTCTTGGACTACAGAACTAATCTAGAAAATGTAGTCTGTCTCCTTTCTCACTATTGTGTTTCATTGTAAATAAAAGCAGATGCTTATGTATTTATCTCTTATCATACTTGAATTATACATTAAATTCATCTGGATAATGAATATATGACTTCCTGTAAACATGCAATGAAATTAAACTATGCCTTGCTACTTACTGGAAAAAATACAGAAACCGTAGATAAGAGAAATATTTTATTAAATACAGACTAATGTTCAAGCTTGCTGGTTCTATTTCATGTCATAAAAACTCTTTCTAAGCAGAACATAGCTTTTATAAGCGGCAATTCAGTTAACATCGGCCAATAAAAACACATTACAATAATTTAATTAAAAATAACCTTTTCTTTCAAAATGTTCCTCTTCATTGAAAGCAGGCATTTAACCTTTTCTTAACTGAGGCTGACAGGTATGTTTGCCAGTAGTGTTCTGCATACAATAACACAAGGGGAAAGATCTACCCCAAAGGAGACTATGGAACATAATTAATTAGATAATTAATTAATGTAAGTACTGTATTAGCCCAATGCAAATAAGTGTTGAAACATACAGTGGAGTTTGTGTTCCAGTCATGCAGATTTCATAAAGGATAATTTTAATTAATTTATTGCAATTTTTTTAACATGGCATCTTATTAAATTTGCATGATGCTCTGAGTGCAGTTTTATAACCTAACAAAACTCTAGTAGAGTTGAGAAATGATTCTGTGTTGCATAAAATGTTTTCCATTATCTGCTGTTTCTGTAGTTCTCTTGTGATCATTTCTGGCAAAAGTTGTCTTTATTTTTTTAGGATATTATGTTGCTTAGCTATAGATATATATATATATATATATATATATATATATATATATATATATATATATATATATATAAGTGCTTCAAATGCTAAAAATGTAACATATTTTGAGTATCTTATTTGCCATTATTGGACCTTTATGCTTGCTGTTAAGGTTTGGATGTGGCAAAAATAATCTGCTAGGAATACTTACCAGTAGGTTACCAGTTTCAGCTCTACATAAAATACAAAGGTATTATTTATATATGATTATATCATGATGGGTCTATAACACAAATGGACAACACAAAATCGTTGACACAAAAAAGGGCAAATCACAAAATTCCAACTATAAAGTCCAGACCAAGCATCATCTGAATAATAATGTATTTTTTTTAAGCATAATGGGTTGGGATGGGATAAATAACATGAGAGGGGGCACACGTGAATAATGATGAGTGGTGGAGGTTCTACCCCTGGGAACACCTCACCCATGTGTGTTAACCCTAACCCTATCCCTACATGTTATCCAACCCCACAAATTACACTGCTAAATCCCTGACCCTAACTATCACTACATAAGGTACTGAACACACACAACACCAAACAAGCATAGCACTAAAACTATACCCTTACCTAATCCTTACCTAACATATAAACACTTAACAGATACACTAACCACCATAGCTTAATCCTACACATTTTTATAACCACCACCTTTTCAGAAAGGCATTCATTTTCCTGCATCTTTTTTTCATTATATAAAACTTGCACTCAGCCATATTGCATTCACATTAATTTGAATTTGTTCAATTGCAACCATCTACATATCTCTCCCTCTAAAAAATATACATAGAAATGATTATATATGTATATATAATATGTATACATATTTACTGACAAAACACACATGCACATATATGCAGACATGCAGTTCTGATCAGGCATTCAGCCATATTGATCGTCTCATATGCAGAGCATTCAGACTGAGCTGGATGTACTATGTAACTAAAAATAGACTACCTTTCACACATACCTGCAGCTTTTTGTGCCATGGCTAAATATTGTTAAATATCAAGGTGGAATAGTTATGCAGTGCATAGAGTGCCTTTAGAATGCTCTGAAATTGAGAAAAAGATAAACGTGTTGCACACTTCTCTAGTGCAAGATCCAATCTTATAAGTGGTCAAGGGTGCATAATAAAGGCACACCTAAGCATTGTTAAGACTGGGTCTCATGTTAGGGGATAATAGGGGACAGAGATACCCATTAAAGAATTCTGGCAAAAGGTTAAACAACTTTTAATAGCTATTAGAACTTTACTCTGCCACATGCATAAATTGATAGTGTCAAAAAACGAGGTGACTTACAGTTTTTAAAGCATTTAATTCTACTGAAGGGCGCATTGCTCCTGCCTGCTGTCTGTTTGGTAGTATTACATGCTTTACCGTTTTGCAAAGGCTTTGAAAGGCAGTAAAACACTTTGTTCTCTTACAAATTGTTTTCTCTAACTGGTAGTACATAGAGCTGATAAAATTCTACACACTTCAAACTGTTAAAATGGGTCTCCTATCATAGGAGTTTATTAAGTGTTTTCAATATGGATGTCAGGACTTCCAACTCAAGGTTCACTTTTGAGGTAAATTTCTCTGCATCCATGTCTTAAAAACATAATAAACTGTTTCTAACTGGAAACAAGATAATAATCCATAGTGCACTAAAATTGTCCTCTAAAAGCAAAAGAAAATATCCTTGTTATAGGCAGGTCCATATGTATGGATTAAGCTAATAGAGAGCCAAATTCATAATTACTCAGTGGTGTCAATCACCAGAGAACTGCATCAGAAACTAACAAATAGCTTTAAAACTTAAACAAGCTCATTCTGTAATACAAATGGCAGTCAGAAAATCCATGTGTCGGTAATAATTAGCAGCTTTCAAAGTTGTTATACACTTTGCACTGCTGCATGACCTAATTTTTCTTACTGACACTATCACAAGGGACAGCTAACACTCCCTGAATGTTACAAATGACTATAGGTGGGTCTTCAATAACAACTCATTATTTTATGTTCTTAAAATGGGTGCAAAGTTTTACCTGTTGAGCTTTGACCTCAAAGTAAATTTGTTCACTTTTATTCAATGTCGTTATGATGGGATCCACAGTCATAATGTTGCCCAGGCCGGTATGACCCTGACCTTGAGTAGCATCTTACCCTCACCAAGAATGATGCCACAATATGAAGACAAGATGATCAATTTCAACAATCGGCTTAAGTATTGGTGTCATTCAAAGGGGATCCAATGCCTGTCAGCCTGGGATGACATGCTCGACAAGCCACGATGCTTCGCTAGGGACGTCTTGCACCTGTCACCCCTGGGGTTTCGGATATTGGCAAAGGCTCTTGCTACCCCACATAGTGCCTTTTTTAGGCAAGGCTTAAAAGACAAACCCACCTCCATATGTATCACAAGGGATAAGAAACTAAGAGTAATGCTACTCAACGCCAGAAGTCTAAACCTCAAGATGCATGCACTCGAAACTCTCCTTAGCATGGAGAACACTGATATCTGTGCAGTAACAGAAACCTGGTTCAAGGCTCCCGAGAGCACCCCAGCACTGCCAGGTTATACCTCATACCATGCTTTTCAGCCCCAAAACTTGGACTGAAATACAAAAGGATGGGGAGTATCAATATTCGTCAAAGATACCCACACCTCCAGGTTGGTGGCACAGCACGAAGCATCAGAGACTATCCATGTGCAACTAACAGTGGGTAAAACTGCCTTCCAGTTTACAGCCTGCTACAGACCACCCTCCCAAACCCAGGAACCCCACCCGGCCTTCCTGAGAACACTGGAAAATATGAAGGTCTCTCCAAACACCATTATATTGGGCGACTTCAACTACCCAAACATAGACTGGGAGCATTAATCTAGCTCCAACACCCTAACCCAAAGGTTCCTAGAATTTATAAAGTCAAATGCTATGGAACAACTTGTTACCACTCTCATAAGAGAGGAAAACATACTGGACCTGATCATCACCAACATGGGGACTCTATGCTTCAGACCAGAAGTGTATCCCTCACTGGTAAGATCAGACCATAAACTAATCTCACTGGATATTCACATCCCAACCCCACCCCCTGCCCAGAAAACCACAGTGAAAAACCTCTCTAAAGCAAATTTCACACTCCTCAAAACCGAGGTGGAATCCTTCAAAGTCCCCAGGCCTGTGGAAAATACGGCCCAGTCCGCAGAATCCTTTATAAACGCATTCTATGAACACCTTCAGGAATGCATGGATCATGCAATCCCAAATAAAACCAAGACCCAATCCTCCAAAGGCAGACGTCCTGTCTGGTGGACCCCAGCGATAAACAAACTATACAATAGAAGGAGGAAGCTACTACATGATAGAGCAAAATCCCAAAAAGGGAAGGCATCTCTGATCAGTATTAGCAAAAAACTATGGGCACTCATAAAATCGTCTAAGGCCAGCTTTGAGAGAAAAATTGCACAGGACACTAAGGATAATCACATGGCTTTCTTTAGTTATGTTAGGAACCTGGGTGGGAATTCCCAGATATGCTCAGAATTAGTCCAAAATGACAATAAATACACCGAACCCACAGACATTGCCAACATCCTAGCTGACAGCTTCAGCGCAAACTTCTCCCTCCCCTCCCCACCAAAAGGGCAAATATCTATCCCAGCAGAGTGCTGCCCCCCTGACATCTCAGATGTTCAGGTAAGAGCCGCCCTCTCCAAAGCAAAAAACACAGCATCAATGGGACCAGATGGTGTCCCGGGCTGCGTCCTACATAAACTCCAAGAAGAGCTAAACCCAAACATAAAACTACTGTTCAATCTCAGCTTTACTACAGGATATGTACCCAAAGAGTGGTATACAGGAAATGTGGTCTCTCTCCACAAAGGTGGTGCCTCAATGGATCCTGGAAACTATCGCCCCATAAGCCTGACTAGCTTGGTCTGCAAAGCTATGGAAAGGATCATCATGGACCTCATAAATAAAGATATTGGGGGCCTACAGACACAGGATCCTACCCAGTTCGGCTTTGTTAAGGGCAGATCCTGTCTCTTAAACCTGGTCGATTTCTTTGAAACAGTCACCAAGGCCATTGACGAGGGGAAGGTGGTCCACACAGCCTACCTGGACCTCGCAAAAGCCTTCGATACAATACCCCACTCGGGCATTATAAATAGGCTCACCAGCTTAAATATAAACCCCTGTGTCACTAGATGGGTTGCAAACTGGCTCAAGGACAGAACCCACATGGTTAGAATTGCTGGAGCCATGTCAGACTCCAAACCAGTTACAAGTGGCATCCCACAAGGCTCAGTCCTGGGACCTCTCTTGTTTGGTATATATTTCTCGGAGGTACAGGCCAACACGGAAGGACTGTGGCTGACCAAGTTCGCAGATGACTGCAAACTAGGCGCCATAATCAACTCTCCAGCCGACACAAGCATCCTCCAAAAGGGCCGCATAGAAACAGACAACTGATGCCAGAGCCATGACCTCAAGCTAAACGCCAAAAAGTGTATAGTCATCCCCTTTGGCAAAAACAAAGTGCCCACAAATTACCACATAGGTGGTAATCCATTAAGTACAGAAGAAGTAATTAGGGACCTGGGGACCCAAGTTGACAGCCATCTCTCATTTGACAACCACGTGGCCAAAGTGGTTAGAAAAACATTTTATATAGCCCACCTAATCATGAAGGGATTCACATCTAGATCAGGGGAGGTCATCGTGCCTCTTTACTCATCCCTCATCAGGCCCATAATTGAGTACAATGCCCCTTTTGGGATGTACCTTACCAGACACCTGCAGCAACTGAAAAGACCCCAAAAGTACCTCACCAAGAGGATCAACGGGCTCAAACAGATGCCATATGCTGCCCAGTTAAAGAAACTCCAGCTCTACTCAGTGGCATACCGCCTGCTCAGAGGCGATCTGTGCCTGATGTATAAAGCCATGTCCAACCCGGAATTAATGGACATGCTGCACCTCAGAAAATCCAAATCCCATCGAGCTATGCGCTCGAGAGACTTGAACCTCAGCACTGAAATAAATAGGACATGCTGGAGGGACAGATTCATAACCCAGAGGCTCCCTTCACTCTGGAATAAAATCCCAGTCCAGGTTAGGCAGAGTCCCTCACTGACTCTCTTCAAGAGGAATCCTGATGAGTGGATGGGAGATCGTAGGTTTACCCCGGGTATCACTTCTGTATCACTGTTAAACAGAGGCACAGTATACTAACCTCAAAAAAGGGCATAGCAAAATTAATTTAAAATGGGTGGCGAAAGCCAAACACACTCTGGCTAGGCTTATAAATGCCCTAGGGCAGATAGCCTATTATGAACCTATGAACCTATGAACCTATAATCCTATATGTTATTTCAGATATAAATTAATAACCATCAATGCTGATTTTTCTACAACAATCAATACTGTTATGGTTGGCATTAGAAGTATAACATGTTCTAAACATAGTACTAGAAATATAAAGAGTGTTCATTGGACATTAACACTGAAATTAGTCCATCAAAATATCACTACATAACGATGGATTACAAGATGGTGGAAATCCAGTAAACACCTTCTCAGTGGAGCTCTTAATCACTTTTACAGTTATCTAACTAAAGCCAAAGAACTTCAAGGTAAACTGTGATAATCCTGTAAACATCCGGTGCCTGTACCCTTCTGATCTGGAATTGGAGATTCTCCACCATCTCACCTCAGTACTTTTGTTTAAAAAACACTTAAACTGCTTTTACCCAGCTCCAGGAACCTCCACCATGTGTAAGCCACAGACCTGAAAACACCATCAATACTACTTAGCAAGTAAAACTCAATGACTGTAAAGAAAACTTCTAAAATGTCAAAGGAAGTGGATAGTATGGAGACACAGACTACCAAAACAAAACTCTTAGCAATAGCCTCTCCCAAAAAAGAAGCCACAACCAAAAGACAGAAAGTAAATAAACAGCATCAGGAAACAATCAAATCCAACATCAAGCAAAAAGTGGAAACCAACTTTCATTTGGATGAGCTCAAACCAGCTCTTTTACCACTCCAAGCTTTATTTCAGGGCTTTTCTGAACAACTCTCCAAGATTGGTAACACAATTAATCAAACTGCAGACTGTATGGATCAACTGGATAAAAAATGCAGGCTAATGAATTTCAGCTAGGTAAACTGCAAGAGTACTTAACCGCCAAAAGCATCACAATAACTGAAATGCAACAGAAGATTATTGATTTGGAGGTGGGGAGCAGACAGAATACTATTTTAATAAGGGGTCTGATGAAGTCCAATTGTTTTTGAACAGACGGAAGCACTAATCAATAAAGTTTCTGGTGAACTTCTATGCTCAGCTTTGGAGTTTTGTCTTTTCCAGTTTGTGTCTTGTGTTTCTTGTGGAGTTTTATTTTTTTTAATACAGGGTTTGCCAGAAAACTATGAAAGCAACCAGCTAATTAAAGTCTCTAAGCAAATTATTGAAACTCTACTGCAATTAGAAGAGAGTACATCTGGAATGATAAACGAGAGGGCCCACCACATACTAAGCAAGAAGAAAGGCTGTACCTCTCCAAGACAAGTGTATGTGAGGCTTTTAAACTTTCAAGACACGCAAAAAATCCTGTTTGCTGCCAAGAAACAAAAACAAATTATCTGGAATGGCCATAAGATTTCCATTTCACAAGATCTCCCTTTAACAATCAAAGAAAACCACCAGAAGCTCTTACCATAGTGTGCTGACTTAATAAGGAGGAAAATCAAATTCCAGATGTGCTATCCCAATTCCTTAATCTTCTACAATAATGATATCAAGTTCACAGTCAACTCACCTAATGAAGCAAAGTCAGCATTTATGAAATGCTTTGGAAAAATGCCTGACATATAATCTCCCTCTTAACTCAATAAAATTTCTCTGATATTTAAGTGACCAGAAACACCTTTCCTTCCACTCATTTTTTTCTTCTTGATTTGAGCCTGAGAGACACCAGTCTGCTACAATAGGTAACTTTAACCAAAAATACACTCAAAGCATATGGGTGAACAGCTAGGAAGGAATCTTCCGTAACTTGTTGGGCTATAGGGGCCATATTTTCTTACAACTTCCTATTGTAAGATCTTGGTTTGTCCCCTTTAGTATTGCACTATCAACAGAGCTAAAACACACAGCTACAGAAGGCTTAAATTAAAGCAAGACTCCATCTTCAACTTGCCTGGTCACCAGAATTATCTAGGGTCGAGGAGTCTTCTAAAGCGTTGTTTACAGCATCATTCCATTCAAATATAAGTGCTCACCTATAGTTTATACGATTGGAATGTTTCTTTTTAGACTGTGTAACTAAACTAGACCGACAAGATTAGTGCATCTGGTCATATCTAGACTATATCTTGTAAGAACCATGACAATAATTGGAGTGATTTAGCTGAGAAGACAAGCTACGATTTGCCTTCATTCTCCTCTTCCTCGTTTTTGTGGTTTGTTGGTTTGATTTACTAATGAATCACACTTTTAAATGGGAAATTCTTACATGTGTAACATCCAGATTAACTGGAAATAAATAACTTTCCTGTTAACTCACCAAACTATGCCCCTAGGGGATGAAAACACACTTCGGGGGTAACATACATTTTTTTTTTTTTTTTTTTTTAAGAAAGACGAGTCTGTTAGACTGTTAGATGAATGCTCCAGAATTTAGGAGCTTTAGGGGTTTCATATGATCGCCTTTTTTTTCAAGAGTTTTTGATTGACTTTTGACTCACCTTAACCTTTTGAGTTCTGTAAGTAGAACAGTTCAACAACCAACATGTCGTAAAGAGATCAGCATTTTGCTGTGATAGTTTAAGTATTAACTGATAGTTTAACTATTATACTTATTATACTTGGTTTTAGTTATAAATGTTATCAATGTGGATAATTACAGGGGTTTGAACTAATAAATAATGAAAATAATGAAAACTCGCTCAGTTCTAGTTTATGTCATGTTAAGACTCTCTCGTTCCCCAAATACTACTTTCCTTTTATTAAGCCTTTTGGTTGGGGATGAACGGATTTTATAATTTTGGGATGGGCTTTATACAATCTATTATCCTGCTAGGTCAATATCAAATATATTATCATTCTATGATTACATTTAAGTTCACAACAAACTATGTAACATTTCAGACATAATAGTAAGCTTATAGTTGATAATATCAATAGCTACTTTTTATAGTCATATGGGCTTTTATCACACTGTAGGAGGGAAGTGGATTTCCTAAGCAGGGTCAAGGATGAGCACTCTTGGGGTAGTTATACTGTTGTATATATGTTATGATATGTTTTGTATATATTTTGGATTTAAGTTAAAGAAACCTATAGGTTACACACTTATAACAAGCACTATTTACACACTTTAGACATTTCGATTACTTTTATTTTTTCAAGCCCCTTCTAATAGGGGGTCTAAGTGGTTAGGCACAGAGGGGGGATGGAAGGAGCTGAATGCTACCAACATGAGAGCAAACCCACATATGTTCATATTACAAAACAAGTGGTCTTACATTTACACTAATAATATCACAAATATTCCTATATTACCTCCTAAAATATTGAAACTTTAGAGATGTGGAAGCTGGACTCATGGAACATAAGGGGGCTGCAGGATAGGAGGAAAAAAAGCTAGTGATGCACCTGATACTTAAATCAGAGGCTAATATCTGTTTCTTACAGGAAACGCACATGCTTAGAAATGAATGGGATGGGGATGCGGATAGAAAATGGATTAAATATATTATAGCCTCAGGGGATAGTTACAATTCTAAAGGGGTGGTTATCTTAATTAAAAAAAAATCATTCCAAGAATCAATTGTAGAGTATAAATTTGATAAAAATGGCAGGTGGTGTCTCTTTACAGCCCTTAATCCTATCTCCAGGAAACCTATAATTTTTCTTAACATTTATGGTTCACGTGTGAAACAACAGGACTTCTTAGAGATATATAATCTACTCTGCAAGTTCCCAAAATGTCAATATATTATTGGAGGGGATTGGAACGCTGTCATAAATCCTTCCTTAGATCGATCAAGTAATTTGAACTCATATAACTTTCAAGCGTCAATATCATTAGGTGAATTAATGTCTCACCTAAACCTTATAGATCCTATCTCTTTCAATGATAATCTGCATAAAGATAACTTATACACATATTACTCCAAATGCCATAAGTCTTGGTCGAGACTTGACTTTTTCTTAATTTCAGAATCACTGATAAGGAAAGAAATAAAATTCTCTTCTGAACCTAGGATCCTCTCAGATCATGCGAAAATCACCTTAAAAATAAACTTCACTAGCGGAACAGCAAATACTCCTATTAGTAGTATTTAGACACTAAATAATAACTTACGCCATAAGAGGGAAGTAGTACAGGAGATAGAAAACAGTCTTGATGAGTTCGAAGAACACCTGGAGCACATCAACATTCTTTTAGATATCTAGTGGTCTGCTTATAAAGCTAAACTTAGAGGAATATTCGATACAGAAAGCCTCTTACTTTAAAAAGCTGATAAGAAAAAAAGAAGAGAAATTAACCTGGGAATCTAAGAAGCTAGAAAGGAAGTATCTGTTGACCCCAAACCCTGACTTGGAAAAACAGATCAATACTACCCAAAGAGAAGTATTAGAGCTGCGCCAACACAATTTTTTCTCTCCAGGAGCAAAGATTTATTGCTAATTATTCTGAATGGTCGTTAATGTCATCCAAAATCTTAGCAAGAATAATTGAAAACAAACAGGGTGCCCCTAGAATCACCTTTCTTCAATACCAGAACAAAATTTACAAATCAGACTCAGAGATTCTAGAGTTATTTCAAATTTTATACACTAAAATATTTAGTATGAACACCAACCAAACTTCCTCTCTTGAAATGGAGAATTTCATTAAAAACATAACTTCCCAAAACTGAATGAGGAACAATTCAACTCTCTCATTGCCCCAGTCAAATAACAAGAGATAATACTACCACGCACAGCCAACAACTGAAAAGTATACACGAGAGACCGGATATCTCTCAACTAGGTTTCCCCAGTACAAGTGAAGCACAACTCGAACAAGAAAAACTAGAGAATTGGTTCTGATGAAGTCTGTATAGTACAGATGAAAGCGCTTGACCGTTTTTTTGGAGCTTGGATTGTTTGGATTATTCATTAAATTCTCTAGTTTTTCTTGTTCGAGTTGTGCTTCACTTGTACTGGGGAAACCTAGTTGAGAAATAACAAGAGATAATAGACACGATTGATAAACTCAAACTAGGCAAGGCCCCAGGCAGGGATGGATTTACACTAGATTTTTATACAATTTTAACTCGAAACTATAATCTATTCTCTTAAAAGTTTTCAACCATATCAAACTAGAAGGTATAAAGGATATACATTGGAATATTTGCAAAACTATACTAATCCCGAAAAGTAAATTAGACAGAACTGACTCACAAAAATACAGACCCATATCCTTGATTAATGTTGACATTAAAATTCTTTCCTCCCTCCTTGCTGAAAGACTCAAAAAAGTAATAACCTCTTTAATTTCTCCTGATCAGGCCAGTTTTATGCGAACAGACACACATAAGATAATACATTAACTTTAGACTCCATGATGCATCTCACTAAAGTGGACAGGAATCCAACATATGCCCTAATCTTAGATGCTAGTAAAGCATTTGACAGAGTTAATTGGGAATTTCTATTTCTTGCCATTTCCTATTTCAGCATACCAAAAGAATTTACAGATATGATTAAAATGCTTTATTAAAACTCTCAAAAATACCTCCATATCAACAAAAGATCATCTAAGGCAATTAGGATTTCCAATGGTAATAGGCATGGATGCCCTCCGTCCCCATTCCTCTTCAATTTATTCATAGAACCACTCTTCCTACATATCTCACAAAAAAACTTTTCACTCAATACCTAGAATTCTCAACACAAGAGTAATGATGTCAGCAGTTGCTGATGATCTTAACATCTATTTTTAATATCCCAATACTGACTTAAGAAAAATTACAGAGACCAAAAATATTTTCTCAAAGGTATCAGTCTATAACATTAACCAAAAGAAGTCAGACTGATGGTTCAAGAGATCTGGAACTGGGTCCAGATGCAAGGGCTGCTCCAAGAGGTAATGATGCAGGAAAGGAAACCAGATTTGTCGAGGCCAGTATGGGGCAATGAGGATCACTGTGGATCTCGATGTGGTAGCTTTCTGAATCAACTGAGTGATTAATGGAAAGGGGGAAAAGCGTACAGAAGACCCCGGGGCCAATCGTGGACTAGAGCGTCTCTGGGGGGGGGGGGGTGGCCGGGAAGAGGGAAGAGAGTGAAAAATTTGTGGCACTTGCTGTTCTGCGGTGTTGCGAAAAGATTGCAGCAAGGCTGACCCCATTTTTGGAAAATTTTTTCCACTACTGACTGCTTGAGAGACCACACGTGTGGCATGAGAATGGCTCTGCTCAGCCTGTCCGTTATGACGTTGGACTTCCCCGGGATACGCGTTGCTATCAGAAACCGCTGACAGGAGATCGCCCACTGCCAAAGTCTGAGTGCTTCTCGACATAAGGGATAGGACTTGGTTCTGCCCTGCTTGTTGATGTACCACACTACGGACATATTGTCCGTCTGAACTGCAATAGACCCGATGGGAAGAGAGTCCTGAAGGGCTTGCAACGCTAAAAGTACTGCTCTCATCTCCAGAACATTTATGTGCAGGTGGCACTCGAAAGGTTGCCATGTGCCCTGGACTGTCCTGCCCTAAAAATGCCCCCCCACCCGATCAGAGAGGCATCCGTTGTCACCGTAGCAAATGGAGGGGGGGGGGACGAAGGGTCTGCCCTGAATCACTTGAAGGGAGACCATCCACCAAGACAGGTATTTCTTGCATGACTGGGTTATTAAAATGTTGTGTGACAATGGGAGCTGTTGAAAGGACCACTGGGAGAACAGCATCCACTGAAGGATTCGCATGTGAAAGCAAGCTAAGGGAAGTAACGTAATGGCTGCAGCCATGAGACCTAAAGTCTTCAGTACAAACCTGGCCGGGATTGTGTTGTTCTGAAGAAGGATATGAACATGTTTGCGAATATCTGAGACTCTTTGTGCCGTTAGTTTTGCGGACAGTTCGACTGTGTCTAATATGGCACCTATGAAAGTAGTAGACTGACAAGGCGACAAAGCAGACTTTTCGAAATTTATGGAGATACCTAGCTCTTTGCAAATTTGAATGGTGTAATCTCTGGACTGAATAAGTTGACGCCTGGTGGTGGCAGTAAGGAGCCAGTCATCCAGATATGGAAACACCTGGAATCCTTGACGCCTCAGGTGAGCCGTAACCACTGCCATACATTTGGTGAACACTTGGGGGGCTGTAGTGAGACCAAAGGGCAGGGCCCTGAACTGGTAGTGACTGGCCCCCAGCCGGAAGAGGAGAAACCTCCTGGAGCACCTGTGCATCTTGATGTGGTAGTACACATCCTGAAGGTCTATAGAGCACATCCAATTGTCCTGGCCCAAAAAGGGTAGAATGGACTGTAGCATGACCATCCGGAACTTCGTTCTTCGGACAGACTTGTACAGTCTGCTGAGATCCAAAATTGGTCTCCAGTCCCCTGTCTTTTTTGGTACCAAAAAGAACTTGGAGTAGATTCCAGATCCTTGCTGGTCTGCTGGGACTGGTTGGATGGCCCTTTTTATTAGCAGTTTTGAGATTTCTAATACTGCTTGTTCCCTTAGACTGGGTGGAACATCTGGAAGGGGCCTTTTTGGCTGTGTTGGGGTGTGGACAAAGGGAATTTCGTAACCCTCGGATATGATCGACTGTACCCATCTGTCTTGGGTGAGGGAAAGCCAGGCTTCTGGGTACAGTGATAATCTTCCCCAGACTGCCTCCGAAGGCGGACAGTCAGGCAGCTTCTCAGGGATGCTGGAAGGGCTGGCCAGAGACAGTTTCTCTGCTACCCTGATTTTGCGGACCCCCTCTGCCCCTGGGGTGGCATCTGTTATTGTCCCCCCCTGCCTCTAGAGGTGAACTCACCTCGTGCATCAGGTGCAACTCCCTGTGGTTTGCAAAACCACATTTTTCCACCCTTCTGACCCTTAGGGTATGGTCTAGACGGGGTGGAAAAATGGACTCCCATGGCAGAGAGAGTCTTGCCATCCTGTTCGCATCTGGTCAAAGTATCCTTCACTTGAGGTCCAAACAACGCCGAACCATCAAAGGGGGAGTTAGCGAAGGATGCCTTGAAGGGTTCAGCAAAGTTACAAAGCTGTATCCAGGCATGACGCCTTAAGGCCATGCCTGTGCCTGCAGCCCTACTCACTCCATCGGCCGCATAGGAAATAAGCCGCATGGAGGAGTTAACAATCGAGTTCAGGGTTGCCAGCTGGGAGTTGATTTTGTCTTGAGACCCCGCAGCTGTTGGATCCTGTAGAGTATCACCCATTTCTTTGAGCATGTCTCTTTGAAGGCAGGTGAAATGACACAAGTAATTCAGCGACCGCATGGCAAAGGTCGCTGAAGAAAACATCCGCTTGCCGTACCTATCCATAGCCCTAGAATCCTTATTAGGAAGATGGATCGGTACTGAAGGATCAGCCAGTTCCTTCTTAGTGGCTGCTGCCACCACCATGGCATCAACAGGGACACCCTTAGTTAAAAACTGCTTATCAGAAGGGGCTGTGATAAATTTTGAAGGCCTCCGCAGGGTAGGTTCCATCAAGTCAGGGGCCATCCATGCCTTCTTCGCCACCACTTCCATAAGGGTCAAAGGGCGGAGACACCCAGGAGGTGGAAGGGCGAGAACCAAACGCCTCTAGGTAAACCAACTCATCCTCGGAAGGATTGAGGGTAGACCAGTTTCCCCTCTGCTTGAGGATCTCAAGGATGTCAGAAAAGGAGACATCCTCAGAGGGGGACCGTGGGGACCCTTCCGACTCATCCAAGTCGGTATCAGATGTGACAGACTCAGGTGAGTCAACATGCTTCCTCTTACATTTCCTCTTCTGGGGGGGCTCCCCTGAGGAATCAGGGGAGGCCTCAGAAGAGGAGGATGCTCCCAATGGGGGCACCTGAGGTGCAGGATCTCTGCGGTCAGGGTTGAGAGGATGGGTAGAGACCGTAGCAGGCACTACAGTGGGAGGAGCTGAGGGAGCCAACCGAGGAGCAGGCACAGGGGCCATCACACGCCTCATGACATCGAAAGCACCCCTATCAGGCAGGGAAGAAGGTCCCCGCTCCGAAGAGATAAGGACCCCTCCCGACACCGAGAGGGATGGCTTCAAGGCCGATGTCGGGGCCGAACTCACCTGCGCCGAGGCTCCGAGAGGGAGAACGGGGTCGGACAAGGGTCCGATGCTGCTCGCTCCCTCAGATCTGACGAGGGAGTCACGGTGCCCGGATCCCTCCAAGGATGGCACCACGGAGGAAATCGGAGCCGACGACAGAGCTGAAAGGTGTGATATCAGCTCCGATGCATCGACGGTCCCAGCTCCCACAAACTCCAGCTCCAAGCTCAGAGGAAGAGTTGGAGGAGGAATCGACGATGGAATGGGAATAGCCGCTGTCTGATAAGAAGGGCTGTGAAGCATCTGGGCCAGTGCCTGCGACTTAAGGAGTCTGCTAACCACCCTCTCGGGGTCATGATCTGAAAGCCTGGAAGACCGAGAGGAATGGGACCGATGGCTGCACTCTGAGAGCAAAGGAGATCTCGGAGCCGAAATTACTGACTCCAACGAAGGGGACCTGGAGCGCTTACAACTCGAGGACGGTTCCGAGATAACCATCGGAGCCGATTGAGTTTTTGTAGCATCGGTTCCAGTCGGAGCCGATGTAGAAGCCGAGATAGCACCACTGGTCGGAGGCTCTGTACACAGAGCCGATGACTTAGTGGGCTTCGAAGGTTTGCCCGACGAAGACTTGGCCGGGGAACCTTCGGGCTTGAACAAGCCTCTCAAAATCAACTTGTTTATGCGTTCCTGTAGGACTCTTGGACTGAATGCATGGCAGACAGAACAAGAGTCCTGCAGGTGCAGAGGGCCCAGGCAATAAACACAAGAAGTGTGACCGTCTGTCATAGACATTTTCTGACAGCATGAGTCACACTTCTTGAAACCTGAGACCTTGGACTCTTTAGACATCCTGAAGGGATGACAAGTAAAACACACACACAACCACACTAAAGTATCTTAGTCCAGTCACACCACACACACCAAAGACTAAGATTAATAATAACTATATATATATTAAACTGAAAATTAACTAACAGTTTAACTTAAAAACTAAAGTAAAAGTTAGCCCGAAGGCCTAATAATATAAGGAGTGGTGGTAGGGCCGAGGGAGATAGAAAATAGACCCAAAAGGGGAACTATATAAGGAGGATACACTAAAGGGGTAAAACGGGATATAATGGTACACTAACACTGAAAATAAGAAGTGAAAAACCTTACCAGAAAACTGCTGTTTCAAAATCTAACCTGAGAGCCGGCAAAAACGCCTCACAGCTAAAGCGGCAAATGAGATCTGGGTAGTTAGCGCCTAGCATTGTGGGATATAGGGGAGCCTTGAGCCGGTAAAAATAGCTCTCGAACTTTAGTATATCCCTAGTCAGAGCCGAGGATCGGCTCCGAACTCATCCAGCAAGAATGAAGGCGAGATTGACAACTTAACATTGAAACATTCACCCAAGAAACCCCTTCAGTAATGTGTTCTAGTATGCCCAAGCACCAAAATGAAACATTAACCCAAGTGGCCTCTTCAGTAACTTGCCCCAGTATGCATGCACACCAAAATGTAACACTCACACAAGTAACCCCTTCAGTAACATCCCCTAGTATGCAAAAGCACCAAAATGAAATGTTCAACCAAGCAACGTCTTCAGTAAAATGTCCAGACATGCACAAGCACCAGTATGAAACATTCACCCAAGCAACCCCTTCACTAACATGCCCTAATATACACAAGCATTAAAATTAAACATTTCCCAAAGTGACCTCTCCAGTCAAAATTTCCATTTATGCAGAAGCACCAACTTAGCTCTCCTTGCATCTCCATGTTCTGACTGAAACCTTTTGCTTTCTGGCATAACTTCAGGGCTATTTACACAGCTTGCATGCAGATGAGTTCATTATAGATTAATTCATGTCTATGAACTGAATTCCTTCCATGCATGTAAAGCCCCTTAACAGCAAAGTAGCTGTCCCCCATCACATATTGTTAATCACATTATGCATTTCCGATAGAGGTGCATGTTCACAAAAACTGCTCTGCCTTTCTGTAGTTATCCTGCAATATTGATTTGCATAATCTCATAGATCTTTTCTTCACAAATCAATGATATATAAATGTGAAGTCCTGGACTATGAATAATGCAAAATAACAAAGTGTGCCTGAAGAACAAAAAGAAGTATTTCCAGTAAGAAACAGAACCTTTTTTTGATCTCACTTTCTGTTTTGTGACTAAGTATTTAGCAGAGTGTGCATATTCAAAGTGATTTAACAAATTGTGTGAGACAGACAGGTCAAAACAAAACTACTGCATGAGTTGATTACTATACACAGTGATTTTTATTGTATACACAAGTACACTGTAAAGTCCATATTTTCCATTTGTAGCAGTATCTCTAAAGCTCTGCACTAAATCAGTCTTCTCTGTATCACATAAGTTTCAGATGAATGCTGAGGTGGCATCAGTCAGTCTGCCTATGGCATACTAAGCAGATGAATTCAGTGACTGGCAAACAGCACAAAATATATTCAGTGAAACATGATGGTATCTGCAAGCCATGTGTCACTGACTGCATAAGCATACATATGAATTTAGTAGCTTGAGTACACATAAAAACAATATCTCTTGTCAGTCAGCATTGCAAAAGTGAATAGTGTTGTCAAAGAAAGTATTGCATTCAGAAGTAGAGCAAACAATTTAAAATTTTTCTCAGGCTAATACCGTAACTAGGCTTTCAAGAAGCATATACTCATTGAAATGATATGATTTCTTGTATCACATTAGACAGGAACATTTACAATGCAGGAATCAGACAACTTAAATTTGAAAAAGGAATAATTTATATATGTGTGTATATTCAGATAGATATAGGTTTATGTCATAAGAGCGAAAGTTCAAAAGACTGAAAAACAAAATATTGAAAACTCAGAATATTGAAAATGAGAATTTGCCCTTACTCCACTGTTGTGCGATCTTAGAGTTGATATATATATAATTAACAGGGAGAGTGGGGTGGAAGGTTGGAGGTGTGCTTGACCCCTGCATTAAAAATGTTTTTAATATATTGAGTTTTCGATATATTGTTTTCCAGTCTTTCGAACCCCTGATCTCATGACATAGACATGTTTTATATAAACAATTTTATGAATTATCACTTGTGACATGTTCAAGTTTCCAAAAGCTCAAATGAAATATAAAAAATATATATAGACTCCTTCTTATCCGGTCTTGTTGGGACCAAACCTTAGGCTGGATGAATTAATGGCTGGTTAATCAGAAAAAGCATACAAAATAGCATTTATAGGTTATAAATCAGCTAAAATAACAGGATTGGTGTTAGTGTGCATTTTTTAATGAGTATGAAGAGTGACTCTCAAATGTTTGTCATTATTTAGCCGAGAGGAGGCGGAAGTGTTGTTGTTGTCTTTTGCTAGGGCTATGGCAGAAATTTGATAGCTGGTTAAAGAAGAGGCCAGTTAAAGAGAGGCCGGAAAAAAGGGAATCTGCCTGTATACATTTATATGCAAGTATGTGTGTGTAGCTATCTGTTTATGTATATGTACTGTATACGCATATGTATATATATTTATATATACATATATGTATGCGTGTGTGTACTATGGAGTAGAATTTGTACTGATATTTGCATCTAGTTCACAGTCTGAAAAACATAATACACTGGTTACATACTGAAAATAGAAAAACACATTTTCCATTGGAATGTAAATTGGTTAATCCCAGCTCTAACCTGCCTAAACATCAGAACAGGTGGGGAGTGAGGAGTGTGGGGAGGGGGCTGAAAGGAAGTGATAGGGCTACAGAGTAGCCATTGCCATAGGCAGCTTGCAGTGAGACCAGTGTGTGCCATGGCAGGATAGGTAAGAATCCAGTCTATCCCAGTTGACACACATCACCAGTGGTCACCCATTAAGGTAAGTGTCATAAGGAGTGGAGGAGTGGAGTAAGAGCCATGAGTTCAGTTCTTTGGTAAAAGGGGGTTTATGGCCAAGTGGGCTCAAAAGTTAGCTTTAGCATATGTGGCTATGTGAGGAAGAGGGAGTGTACATTTAGGAAATTATCCAACAGTTGAGTAACATAAGCCTCATTTTTTTATTCGTGCTGTTTACGGAGGTGAGTTTGACTTTTGAGCCTTGCCTAAAAAAGGCACTATGGGGCAGCAAGAGCCTTGGCCAGTATTCAAAAGCCTAGGGGTGACAGGTGTAAGCCGTCTCTTGCAAAGCAATGAGGCTTGTCGAGCATGTTGTCCCAGGCTGACAGACACTGGATCCCCTTTGAATGACACCAGAAGCTTAGCCAATTGTTGAAATTGATTTTTTTTTCTTTATACTGCGGTATCATTCTTGGTGAGGGCAGGATGTTACTCAGGGTCAGGGTCATACCGGCCTGGGCTGCATGATCAGAGAGCTCTTCTATGTCTCTTTTCATGTAGTCCAGGGAGGTACGTCTCAGGTCATTCACACCAACATGAACAATGACAGAGTCATATTTGTACTTGTTCTGGAGTAACCTAAGTGCTTGTGTTATGTGGTGGATTCTGGCTCCTGACAGGCAGCTAACAGTAACCTTCTCCTTGTCCAGCCTAGTTGAGTAGGACGTCAGTGTGCCTGACTATAGAGTTGCCTATTACTAGTGTGTTAGGTATGTTATTTTGCCTTAAGTGCTGTGATTTTGCGGCACACTGATTTTCTCTTTTATGTGCTGTCTGGTTTGTGACGGGAGGTACAGGTTTTTTGGGTGTCTGCTTTGGAGGTCTCTGATGCTTTTTCAGGTTTTTATTTAGAGTCTCTGAGTATGATTTTGTGTATTTATGTGTATTTTTTGCCAATTCTGGTATAGTATGTCTATGTGAGGCTGGAGGTGTGGTGCAAGTGTTAACCTTCTCCTCATGACTGCCTGTTCCAGTCTTGGGTGGAGAGAGCTTAGTCTCCAATCTAGCTATATAATTGCATCTCTCACATGTGTTAATGTTTTGTGGTAGGAGGAGAGGGTTGTCTGTGTATAGGAGGGCAGTTGTAACATTGCCTCAGGATACCCAGGTTCACCAGCTGGACTGGAAAGTATACCTGAAATTGCTCCTTGGTCATGTCTGAATAGTAGGGTGAGCTGCTTAGTCACTTGGATGGTGAGGGGTGAATAATGAGCCTTGCCCTCCTGGGCAATCAAGTGTCAGGGTATATTAGTGCTTGCTATTAGGTCTGAGCAAGTGCTGGACTGTAGGATGCTTTTTAAGTGCTTAGGCTGAGAGATAGACTACTTTCAAGGGAAAAACTGAAGAGGATACTTGGTGGAGCCAGGAATAATTTAGCCCTAGATAACCGGCGCTGCCTGGACATGCAAAACCATGTGAACATGGTTTTACAGCAGGGGAATGAAAGAGATAGAAATTAGCCCAAAATGGCCTATAAACTACTGACATCTGGACTGGAACCACTCCTCCAGGGACAGATGGCTGCTCAAAACTCCCTCTCTCACAGGTGAACAGAGAAACCTCCTTCTATCCAAGTAAGGTATGAGCAACTCAGAAACTTGTAACACAGCCCTGAATTCAGCACTAGCCTGAAAACTGGACTATACTAGCTTAGAAAGGTGGGAAACAAGGAAAACGTTTTTTGAAAAGATAAGGCGAACACAGTAAAAAATACACTTAAAACAGCTTTAAACGAGTACAAACAGTAAAAATACACTTAAAACAGCTTTAGATGACTACAAGCAATCAGAAAAGACTTTTAAACAAATTACCTAATTAACCATTAAAAAAATCTCAAAACTGAGCCCTGTTCCTATAGTCTTCAATCAGACAAGTTCTAACTGCATACTCCTGCCACTGGGGTGCAGGAGAACCTTCTCCAAAAAAAGAAGGCCTGGATTAGTGCTCAAGTTATACAAACAAAGCTATATTCAGCAGGCCTGAATCTAGTTTATGTGACAGCAAACAAGGCACACCAATTTCAGTAAGAAGCAGTTCAAATATACAGGCACTATAAGCCTCTAACCAGAAATTCTCAGCTGAGAAGGACAGAGTCCAGCCTCTCCTCCCACAAGAGTACAGACCACAAACCTTCTTAATGTAAAATGACTGGCCTGAAGCCCAAGCACTTAAACCAGAATCAATACACTTTTAGAATAACAGACACTGTGCCTTCAATCAGCAGTTCCCAACTTAGAAGGGTGTAAGCTACCTGTCCTGCCACAACAGTGCAGACCACAAACCTTCTTAATATAAAACAACTGGTCTGAAGCCCAAGTACTTAAACCAAAAGGCTTAGAATGATAGCTACACTTTAATCAGGTTACTACCAAGCAGTAATAAATACAATTGAATACTTTTAAGAAGGCCTGGATTAGTACTCAAGTTATACAAACAAAGCTAGATTCAGCATGCCTGGATCTAGTCTATACTACAGCAAACAAGGTACACCAATTTCAGTAAGAAATGGTTCAAATATGCAGGCACTATAAGCCTTTCACCAGAAATTCCCAGCTCAGAAAGGCAGAGTCCAGCCTCTCATCCCACAAGAGTGCAGACCACAAACATTAATGTAAAATAACTGGTCTGTAGCCCAAGTGCTTAAACCAAAAGGCTTAGAATGATAGTTACACAAAGCAGTAATAAATACAATTGAGTACTTTTAAGATGTCACAAAAGCAAAATAAAGTAATAAAGTAAGAAGAAACACAAATACAGTAAAAGCAGATGAATAAAGTGCAATTTTTTTTTGAGTGAGCAAATGAGATGGGCCCAGGAGGAGTATCCAAATGCAAATTTACAAGAGGGGTGGGCAGTTTCAAAGCCACCAAGGTTAACACCAAAACAAAAGCAGGTAGGGTGGGTGGGGAACTAACTGAAAAAACAGAGCCACAACTTCCAGCTAGATAGTATTCAATGCAACACAAATACATCAATTTAAATGCTGCATTATTTGAAAAAAAGTGCAGATAAAGATTTACTTAAATTCACTTATATGTCCAGTTGATTGCAGGCAGGTCTTAGCCAGCCACAGCTCAGAGTTTAAGCAGAAAATAATCCAACATGTACCACTTATATAAGGCAGAAACCGAATATCAATGAAGTGAAACTACCCCCACTTATCACTGGCTCTGCAGGAATTCTAACAAGCACTAAATTCTAACAAACATTAACTGAAAAAGCAGAGCCACAACTTCCAGCTAGATAATATTCAATGCAACACAAATAAATCAATTTAAATGCTGTATTATTTGAAAAAAGTGCAGATAAAGATTTACTTAAATTTACTTATACGTCCAGTTGATTGCAGGCAGATCTTAGCCGGCCAAAGCCCAGAGTTTAAGCCTAGTACAAGAGTTGCATATGCCAGAGCAGTCCAAATGTTTGTGTCTTTCATTAATGACGTGCTGGAAGAAGAAGGGGCATGCAATCCCAGCCTCTTGAAGGAATATTTAATACACTGATAGGAGCAGGGGGATGCTGTTTTGACTGAAATTGCCTACACAACCATCCTTAATTAAAAGTTTAAGGGAATCCAAGCCTGACCAAGGACTGGGTACTCAGCAGGATGTGCAGATAAAGATTTACTTAAATGCTTGCATAGCCTGGTGGGCTGCTACCTTGACTTTGAAGCTTGAGCAGCTCTCCTCCTAGTTCAGAACTATAGTGTTATAGATCAATAGTAGGCAGTTAGTCTGCAGACTGTTTCATGCATAGCCAATAACCAAACAGTCACCAAAGGAAAGAATCAGACTCTATATGTTGTGCCTGTGAGGTAAACATCTCAATCATGAAACCAAACTCTAGCCTACCCACTGGGACATTTCTGATTGGAGAGGTTATACCTTTGGAGATAGGAATGCAAACAAAGTAGGGCCTTAGATGGTGAGATCTTATGCTGGTCAGGACATGCATTCTGATATGGCTGTGGCAATCAAAATCAGACCAAACTGCAGCAGGGTAGCAAATTTCACTAAAGTCAGTAGTGGATATAGCTTTGTGTCTGGTAGCATGACTGGGGATGCTGTATGAGCTGATGAAGGATGCTAGGCTGGAAGATCTTGTTTTTAGGACAAAAGATGGATCACCACTGCAAGGGTGCTGAGGGTTGCATTGGCAACCCAGGGGATGTACCCATAAAGCCATGCATGCCAATCCTTTAGGATATGCTGAGCCTTGGATGTGGGGAGAAAAGAGGCATCTGTCGATGTGATTAAAAGAGCAGGGGGATTTTGATCTAGGATGTTTTGTCTTAAATCACATTGTAAATAAACAAAAAGGTGGAAGGCTAAATAATAGCAAAAGATTAAAAAGTGAAAGTGAGGCGCAAGTTAATTTAACAAGTTGAAGAGTTATAAAAAAATTATTAAAAATGAAAAATAATTAAAAAGGGGAAGCATGTGAGCTGACTCAGTGCTAACAGTCTGTTTTCCTTTACTGCAGCTCTCTGGCATGTATTCATCACTTGTAACTCTCCAGTCCACTGACCAGCCAAGAGAGTGGCAGTATATCTAGGTGGGGTACAGTCAGGGCTCAACCAAGATGAATGGAAGTTCCACTGAAACGGGAAAAAAGGAATGTGCTGGAAACAACTACTATCAGACACCCAGGGGCTGTGGTAATTCTGCAGGCATTGACTTAAGCATAGTTTGCAAGATGAGATTATAAGTATGATAGTCAGGGACATGGTGAAATTAAAAACACCTGCTCAGATGTGCTCAGCTGCCTGGATTGAAGACAAGTAGTGGATAACAGGGCTTTAGACAATACTCAGAAGTACCAGATTGGTCACTTACTACAGGATTTTTTTGCAGGAGTTTCAAGGGCCATTCTCATGATAAAAGAAGAGAGGGGGATCAGAAAGACATGACATGCTGGTTTTCTGGTGAGAATCTTCCATTCTTCTATTTGTCCTCATGTTTTGGATAGGGTACTACCCCATTGTCTATGTCAGCAATTGGCAAGCCTAGGTATGTGGAGAAGCCATCCCACAAGGGCTAAAAGAGCCAGTGCCACGTCAAGCACAGATCACAGTGCCCTGGCAGGTTGCAGGCCAAGGAGAGTGTGTGTCACAACACCTGATTGCCTGTTGCTGGGGTTGGTAGCTCCAAGTTCCAGGCAGGTTCTGATTGTGAAGACAATGATCTAGTGGCAGATGATAATGCAAAGGAATTGTATCCAGTTGTGTAAAAGATAATGCACATATCTGGTGATGGATGCTGTATATAATAAGTGGGTCATGACTGAAAATGAAGTTGTCTTCATTGTATGGCTGGATGGGAAAGGATAGACAAGAATTGGCTTATATTAAAAAATAATTTGTCCAAGCTTAGTCAGCCCTGGCCTGACTGGGCATGACCTGAGTGGGGGAATGGAAGCTGAAAAGAAGGGACAGGGCCAAAGAGTGGCTTTTAACAAAGACAACTTACACTAGGACTAGTGTGTCTCATGGCAGGATAGGTCATCCTACAATTCTCCTGTACTCCTACACTCTGTTTCTCATTAGGGTTGGCAGCATGAGGGGAACCTATCTCTCTTTTTCACTGCCCTGTGCTGCTGTTTCTCCTTTCTTTGTGGGTGGAATACTACCCGATTCTCAACCTCATCAATTGGGTGGTCCAGTCTGGAAAAGCCATGCCACCATAGGGAGAGCTGGTGGCAAGTTGAACACAGATCAAGTTGCTCTAGCAGGTAACAGGACAGGGTCAGTGGGTGTCATGATAGCTGGTTGTCTGTCGACATGGTGGTAGCCCCCAGGTTCCAGATGAATGTGAATGATAATGCACCTATCTGGTTTATAATAAATGAGCCTTGATTCCAAATTAAGTCATCTTCATTGTGCTCCTGGGTAGGAATGGAGCTGGATAATATAATTTTTCATACTCAGGAAGGCATGGAGGAATTTTATTTTATTTTAATTAGTTTATGAATTAGTTTATTTATTTTTCTAGATACTTTTAGCAGGTCATGTGAGATGCACTTCATCTGCTCAAGTCCTGGCTGCTAGCAGACCATGTTCATGGTACTGTGTAATCATGCTTTAGGCAGCTTGCATGAGCTGCAGTTTGTGCATGCATTTGAATTCAGTTAACGTACATGCATAATTGTGGAGAAGGAATTTGAGAGAGAAGAAATTTGGCAGTTATTCTTGTTAAGGTGACTGGGAGATTTAAGGTTAGAATTAGTGAGTGTTGGTTAGGATGTGCGTTAAGGAGTTAGCAGAAGTTTTAGGAAGTAACTGGGAGCTTTAGGTTTAAGGAGCAACTGGAGATTTAGTTAATGATGAGATTTTGTGACTAGTGGCAGAAAGTGACTGGGAATTTTATGGCTAAGATTAAGGAGAGAAATTTGGGGTTACTGACAAAGTAGGATAAGACAAGAGGAAGGTCAAGTTGTGGGTAGGAATAGGTCACCATTTTTAGAAAATGGAATTTTCAGTAGTATCACATTTTGCCTCTAACAAACGCCCCACTAAAACCACCTAATCCTAACAATACTCCACACCCAGCAAAAACATATGGCCTATGTTTGAAGCAAGCTAGCCAAGCTTTACTCATGGACTGCCCAACAACTCCCAGATATCATTTTAGTTATAAAAACATAGATTGAAGAAGATATCAAGGAAATTAACCCAACTGGATAAAATGTCATCACATCAGACAGAAAAAAATGTAGGGCAGGTGGAGTGGCAATATTTTACAAAAAGACTATCAACTTCTCTTTCCTTCCCATTATCCCTCACCCCATTAAAATGCTGAAATTATCACATATATGCTAAAAATCACTTAATGAAAAATAATATACATAGTAGGAATTTGCATATCCCCAAGTAATAATACTGACACAGCTAAAGAGCTAATTCTTAACTCTGAACTTCCATCCCTGAGGAAACCATAATGCTTGGTGATCTCAGCAAATGTTATGTTATGTTATCAAACCATAACAAAAGACTCCACCCACAATACCGTCAACATCTGTTGCATCTATCAATCAATCTCTACACCAGCTAGATACAACAAAAACAGTAAGAGAACATTTACGCTAGATTGAATGATGATTAAAACCTGAAGTAATATTACTTCTACAGGCTCACTCACTGACACCAAGTGACAATTTTTCCGTGTTTGCTCCCACAGACCATATAACTACCCATCAGTTCCATCAATATAATCACATTTGCAACCTGTCCACCTTCCATACTGATAGTCTGATCTTCAATTTAAAATCTGTTCTCAGGAGCACTTTACATACCCTCAAACTAGAATCAGCAGTATCCTTATTTAGCACCATGTTTAATTATTCCAACAAATTGGACCAAATCAGAACTAAAAGTGTAAAGTTTAATACAGCCCCAATGATATTAAGTCAAACTAAACAATTAATGAATCAATAAGACACATCTTGGTACAAGTGAAAAGGAGCAATATAAACAGTTGACAGACTCAGCTAAAAGCAAAAAGACAAAATAATCCCAGGGATTTAAAAAAACTCCATGCAGGCTTCACACTAAGCCTACGTGGATTTTACGTGTTTGCATCATGAGCAGCAGCACTCATTGCATACGCATCTCATGCATCACACTTAATGGAGTAAAAGGGAGGTTCCATGAAAGCCATGTAAAGCAGCAAGAAGGTATAGAGAACATGCAGACAAGTTAAACTTGTTCTGCAAAATTACACGGACAGGCGAAATGACAACCACGGCTAAAATTGCTGCAATGACAGCAGTAGTCACACATTATAGAAAATTGCACTATTGCACTGCACACTACAACATGTTTTTGGCATACTGTAGTAAAGGATTTGGGGTGATTATCAAAGATACATAGAATGTATTATAAATACACTAGTGTGCAAAAGTGTGAAGTGTGAGTATTAGGGAGGTCCAGAGACATGAATGCTACTAATGAAGAAAGAGGAAAAGTACATGTGATACATGATAATGTACACTACATAATGGCATGTTAATACATGTACACTCCAAAGACAACACTAAGGAAAAGTACATGTGATACATGGTAATGTACACTACATAATGGCATGTTAATACATGTACACTCCAAAGACAACACTAAGGAAAAGTACATGTGATACATGATAATGTACACTACATAATGGCATGTTAATATATGTACACTCCAAAGACAACACTAAGCATATATATATATATATATATATATATATATATATATATATATATATATATATATACACACACATATATATATACACACACATATATATATATATATATATATATATATATATATATATATATATATATATATATATATATGTGTGTGTGTCCACATTAATGAAATTGCAGGTTGGTAAATTAAATACACCTTGAAGTAACATATCCTGTAGTGGTAGATCAATTTTACTAAATAAAATATTTGTTTCATTCTTAGAGGCACTCTTGTATGCATTCTCATCTGCCAATAATTCAGACATATTAACTGAATAATCAACAGAGTCCATATTAACTCTGCCCCCCTTGTTTGGTTTAATAATCTGAAGAGTACTATCACCCCTCCCCCTTGCTTGGCTTAATAATTTGAAGAGTTTTATCACCCCCTGTTTGGTTTAATAATCTGAAGAGTACTATCACACCCCCTCCATTTGGTTTACTAATCTGAAGAGGTCTATCACCCCCCTTGTTTGGTTTAATAATCTGAAGAGTACTATCACCCCCTCCTTGCTTGGCTTAATAATTTGAAGAGTTCTATCACCCCCCCCCCCCCGTTTGGTTTAATAATCTGAAGAGTACTATCATTTGTTTTAGAATATAAAGCTTGTCTCTCAGGGCCTATCAAGTTAAAGGACTTCAAAACACATTTGCTCCAATTCCTTCTGAAGCCCTGTTCACAGATCCTTTCAAAAGCTGCTACTGAAAGGTTCATTGGAGGTAGGAAGACACTTTTCCTTATCAAATTTAAATATGTTGCTTCTCTAGAAGGTAAGGTGTTGCCAAAATAATAAACATACATTGTTCAGTCTGCAATAAAGTTTTAATTGAACCAGAATCTAGACTAGATCCAGGTTAAAAGACGGAACAAAATTAAATATTTTTTAAATAGAGAAGTCACAGGTTTAGAAAAGGATCTGTTAGTAAGATTAAAAACTGAAAAATGATCCATCATATCCATGGAAGTGGGGGTGGAGGGTAGTAGTGAAGATGCCACTAGAATTGCATCACTCATCTTCTTGTTTTTCCCTTTGCCCTTTGTGGGTGATTTTGGTGGTAATTGTTCCTGCTGTTCATGGGGTTGGATTATACCAGATGTTTTCATGAGTATGAGTTGGAAGTGATCCTATCTCAGCATCATACTAAAGTGGATTCAGTGTTTGGTAGAGGTTGTTGTTCCAACAAAGGTGGATCATAGAAATTAACAAGACTGGTGTCAATAAAAGATGTTCCTCTGCTATTTGGGGGTTTTGGGGTCAGCTTGATCATTGTCATATTGATTTTGATCCCTTTCCATTTTTTAAGCTTACATAACCTGTTGGAGTGTGATGCCTTATCAGTCTTAGAAAAATGTTGCTAAACTGCTCATAGTATGCAGAAAAAAGCAAGTCGTTGGTGATATAATTGTGCAATGCCTTAATATCCAGGTTAAGCTCACTTAGTGTAGCCTCATTGTCAGCCTTTATTAATTCTAACATTCTGATTCTGGTGCTGTTAAATAGAATTGCAAGTTCTTTAAACAGAGTAGAGTCAGATATAAGACCATGTGGGTACTTCCACAATCAGAGACCCTTAGGAACAATATGTCTCAGTATACATTGTCCACATGAAGAGCTTTCATTTTCCTTGTTCGAAAATATGGAGTTGGGTTTACAAGGTAGCATTAGAGGCAATATTTTTAGTTGAAGATTCAAACTGAATTCAAAGTTCAAATGACTCATAGGAATGTAACCAGTGTTCAAAATTAACTTGTCTGGTCTTTACAGGATGGTTTCTTTTTCCAAAATAGCTGACACATAACTTGAACAATCCCCTTGCACTATCAATCTTTGGGATGCCTAAAATCCACAAAAACCTGTTAAATCCACCTTTAAGACCCACTGTAGCTGCCACAATGTCTAAGACAGAAACTCTTCCTATTTTTATAGATGTTATATGCAAAAACTACTAGACTCTGAACTACATATCCACAGAGATTTCCTGCAACTACTGGAAAAATTAAACCATGTTCCCTACAATAATAACTATTGGTTCATTGCAGTGGACATTACCAACATATTCACTGTTATTCCTTACACTGTTGGCATGGATTTCATTTTGGGTACCCTATATAAACACAGTGAATCCTTCTAAGACCTCCAGATTAAACACATTGATTCCCTTTTGGAATTAGTAATACAGACTAACTTTGTTTACTTTGAAGGTGAAGATTTCCACCAGGTTTCAGGTGTTGCTATGGGAGCAGCATTTTCCACCCTTTATGTCAGCACAGTGAACTTCGGGAAGAGAATTTCATTTTTACTTCTGAGTAGTTTCAACTGGTGGCAGCCTACTTCAAGTACCTGGATGACATTCTTATGTTTTGGAAGGGGTCTCCTGAGCAGTGGTCACAATTGAAACATGCATTTGAAACTTCAACTACCTTTAATTAATTTAAATACCATATTAGTTGTGCCTATGTTTGCTCTGAGAGTGTTGATGGAGAAGTACAGAGAATGTCAGAAGGAGTTGCACTGTGTTTTTGTAGACTTAGAGAAAGCATATGACAGGGTGCCTAGAGAGGAGTTGTGGTATTGTATGAGGAAGTCAGGAGTGTCAGAGAAGTATGTAAGAGTGGTACAGGATATATACGAGGGTAGTGTGACAGTGAGGTCTGCGGTGGGAGTGATGAATGCATTTAAGGTGGAGGTGGGGTTACATCAAGGATCAGCACTGAGCCCTTTCTTATTTGCAATGGTGATGGACAGGTTGACAGATGAGATCAGACAGAAGTCCCCATGGACTATGATGTTTGCAGATGACATTGTGATCTGTAGTGAGAGTAGGGAACAGGTGGAGGAGACCCTGGGGAGATGGAGATATGCTCTAGAGAGAAGAGGAATGAAGGTCAGCAGGACTAAGACAGAATATATGTGTGTGAATGAGAGGGAGGATAGAGGAATGGTGAGGATGCAAGGAGTAAAGGTGGCGAAGGTGGATGAGTTTAAATACTTGGGGTCAATAGTTCAGAGTAACAGTGAGTATGGAAAAGAGGTGAAGAAGAGAGTACAGGCAGGATGGAGTGGGTGGAGAAGAGTGTCAGGAGTAATTTGTGACAGACGAGTGAAAGGGAAGGTCTACAATAGTGTAGTGAGACCAGCTATGTTATATGGGTTGGAGACAGTGGCATTGATAAAAAGGCAGGAGTTTGAGCTGGATGTGGCAGAGTTAAAGATGTTAAGATTTGCACTGGGTGTGACGAGGATGGACAGGATTAGGAATAAGTATATTAGAGGGTCAGCCCAGGTTAGAAGGTTTGGAGACAAAGCCAGAGAGGCAAGATTACGTTGGTTTGGACATGTGCTGAGGAGGGATGCTGAGTATATTGGGAAAAAGATGCTAAGGATGAAGCTACCAGGTAACAGGAAAAGAGGAAGGCCTAAGATAAGGTTTATGGATGTGGTGAGAGAGGACATGCAGGTGGTTGGTGTGACAGAGCAAGATGCAGAGCTCAGGAAGAAATGGAAACAGGTGATCCACTGTGGTGACCCCTCACGGGAACAGCCGAAAGAAGATGATGATGATGATGATGATGATTAGTTTTGCCTATATTGATTATCTAGATGTTATCATTGGGAAAAATAAAGTCCTCAAAAATTATAGCTCGAATAAGTTCAGGAAGAAAATGTTTTCCAACTCATATTTACATTTTGATAGCTGTCATCCACCCCACCAAATAAGAGGTATAGTTAATGGCCAAATGGTCCACCTGTCTAGACTCATTAGTATGGACATCTTTATTTTTAATGAGTTACAGTTCCTGTTTACTTTATTTATTGTCCAAGGCTATCCCAACAGTTTATTTTTAGACATTAAAGAAGACGTGGTAAGAGGTAAAGTCCTACATTTTGCCCCTTGTTGGGCAAACCAAATGTGTATGATGGGACTATATTTCAAAACATTAACGCTACCTACAACAAGAATTTATACCAGAATTTGTCTTTTGTGGTACCCTATGCTTGTGGCTCCTACAAATATGTGAAGACTTTTCATGACAATTGGAATTTAATTTTCACTGGAGAAATGAAGGCCAAGCTAGGGGATTTTCCATGAATAGTTTTCAGTATAGGCTGGAACATCAAAATGTTACTGGAATCTGAACAGACTACCCCCTTAAGTAAGCACAAGAAAATGACCAAATGTGGTCACTATAGTCAATGTCATTGCATTTACAAATGACCATACATTAGTGTTGAAGGATTTGACAGAACTCTCCCTGGCCCCTGCAGAGGGAACTGTAAATCATCTACGGTTGTGTACTTTGCACACTGTGTTTCCTGCCCTGCTTATTACATAGGTAAAATGACTCAGAAATTAAAGGACAGACTCCAAGAATACTATTATAACATTAAGAAAGAAAAAAATCGACTAATGCTTTATACAGTCACAGTTCAATCTGTAACAGTATTAAGAAATCTGTTTTTATAGTGGATTTCATACAACACAAATCCCTAGAGGGGGGACACCAACAACATGCTCGAGTTTCATGAAATGTGTTGGCAGCATAAACTTAATTCCAGTGTTCCACCTGGTTTAACTGATGTTATGTCTGTCAGCAGTGTGTTTAGATTTAGAGCTGTGAACCTGTCATTGGATTATGAAGATTTATTTAATTTATTTTGTTTCATCCTTTTGATCTGCCTTTCCTTTATTTTTACTGTTTTACTTCTGCCATTATTATTTACATGCTTTTCTATGATTCACTCCAGAACCGTGTGTATTTTAACATTACTCTTTTTTTACCTTTAGGAGACAATTGATTTAATTGAATTAATTTACTTGGTGTACTGAGATTGGGTCATTCATGTTTAAATAAGTGGTGCATCAGTTAATCTGTTTACTCTGATGAACTTCTGCAACTCTCTGAATGAAAGCGCTTAGGTAGTGCTTTAATAAATTAGTTTGTAGATGTTGCTGTTTGCCCTTGTGGACATTTTCTTTGTTTTTAGCACTTTTGGTGTATGCCTTTTGTTGACTCTGTGTTGCGTATGCATGCTTACTGCTGCCCAACTCCATTTAGTGTGTTTGCATGATGGAAAGCAAAAGATATAACAATGTATCAAGTGCGGTGGTGGTGCTGCGGTAGCGTTGTCGCCTCACAGTTAGACGATGCCCGTTCGATCCTCAGTTAGAGCGTCTTCTGTGTGGCGACATGGGTGAACGGGCGTTCCTTCATTGAAGGTTGTGTGTTGGACCCAGCAAGCCAGCACGTAAACCTCTACTGCCAATCATTAGCAGACAGGAGTTCCGCTGTGGCGACCCCTAACCGGGAAAAAGCCGAAAGACACCAACAATCTTTTGGAAATTGACAATGTATCCTTATTTCATGCTGCTATATGCTGTGTTTGTGCACAGGTGAATAACATGCAAATTAGACAGGCAAAGCGAAACATGTATTACTATTGTAAAAAGTGTTTATTAATTTTATCATTAAAAGAAAAATGTAGGACTTGAACTATGATCTACATATCCTATGTGGTGTGTTTTGTCATGTTTACCAGGTGTGCTACACACATACACACAGTTGACTCATAGCTCTAATTTATGGTGTATGTATCATAAAAGCAGATTATAAATATAAAACAAAACAAATATGGTAGGAGCGATACACAGTAGATCCACCAAAAGTTCATTTAACATCCCCGAAACTTCAATAGTCCAATTGTACAGTATAAATGTAAAAATACTGTAACAGAACAAAAGCGACTCGTTCAGTACAAGGACGATTTATTTTAAAACAATAAACAGATGCAGGTTAGCGCTTTCACTATATGGCTTCTTCAGACCTATCAAAATTCAAAACTCATCCAGTTTAAATCAAACAACTGGCGGGAAAAGCTTCCTCTCTTAAAGTGCTAACTCAGAAAAAACATATAAACAACGTCTCCAACACATTGTGTCATAAATACAAACTCTTATACATATTAAAAATATATATAAAAATATCTATCATTATAACCTATTTATATACATATTTAATCAAGACATATAATAACATAATAATATAAAAAAACTATCATATATAAAAACATGATATATCACGTCTAAAATGGTAAAATAGAAATATATGTAACTAAACACACTTATTAAGAAGACATCCATTCAAAGTGAAAGTATATAATACAGGCACTGATATAAGACATTAATCTTCATTGTATTAATACAGTCCTAAAATGTTCCCAGCCTCCTTGATTTAGGAAAAGGTTTGATTGGAACTCTGCCATTAAGACATGGATCTAAATCAGACCTCAATCTCATGATCCATACACTTTCTCTGGTTTCAGTGTATGTCCTGATATCACCCCCTCTTAGTCCTGCATGAACTTTCTCAACTATCCTAAATCTAAAAGTATGGTTTCCTCCATTCTCTGCCACATGCTTAGCTAGGGCATTGACTTTCGAGACAATCCTGATGTTGTACATATGTTCACGCATCCTATCCCTTAGCCACCTGTTGGTTTTCCCTATATAAAACATATTACAAGTGTCACAGCAAGCTAAATAAACAATATCTGTGGAGATACAATCCCCTCTAACTCTAAACATATAAGACCTCATATTACTAGGATGTATAAATGTAGGATCAGGATCAATCAAATGATAGAAATTACAATGGCCACATGGCAGTGTGCCATATGGTGACACTATCTCACTTCCTGGTGTCCCACGAGGGTAACATAATAAGCTCTTAAGGTTCCTTTTATTCTTATAAATAAACCTAGGGGCTGAACCCACAATTTCCTTAACAACTGTGTCTACAGACAAACTATCCCAATGAATTCTTATAACATCCTTAATTCTACCTACATCTTTGGTATAAAATATGGGACATACCACTTTATCATATTGAGCTCTTCTTGGAGCTAATCCATGTCTAGAATCACTAAGATTCTCCATATTACTAGAGAAGTATGGAGCTGCTGCCCCATATCTAAGTATATCTGTACCTGCCATTCCATTATCTATGTCACTAACACTATAACCACGTTCCAAAAATCTCTTGTACAGATCATCCAACTCATTATTAAATCCAGAGTCAGTAGGGTTGTACCTAGACATCCTCATTGCCTGCCCCCTAACAATATTTCTATAAATGTATCCTGGGTGCATGCTATGATGATGCAATAATACATTTCTATGGCATGGTTTCCTATAAAGCCCTGTATTTATCAGGCCATTATCAAACTTCTCAACATAAATATCTAAAAATGGTATCTTCTCCATAGAATATTCAAAACTAAATTTGAGAAATCCAGTAAAAGAGTTCATTTCTTCAACAAATAATTCCAAATTATCCAATGACCCTTTCCACAATAAAAAGAGGTCATCTACAAAACATCTGTAGAAGGACACTGATCTCAAAAAACTAGGCATCTTGAACATGAACTTATTCTCCCATGCAGCCATGAAGAGGTTGGCGTAGCTATTGGCACAGGATGTGCCCATAGCTACGCCATCCCTCTGAAGATAATATTGACCTTCAAAACAGAAGGCATTAGATTCCAAAACCACCTCTAAAAAAGTCATTAACAGATCAATCTGTCTTTCATCTATTCCTGACTCCCTCTTAAGATAACTACCCACCATCTCTATTCCATCAGCATTCAGAATAACTGTGAATAAAGAGTGGACATCCATAGTTACAAAAATGTAATCAAAATTTCCACATGTTCCCTTAATAAAGTCATAGAGGTCCAACAAAAACTGTCTAGTGTCCCTTAATATAAAAACATTAACATCAACTACTGGCCTCAAAAAGTGTTCTATATAAACAGAAAATGGTTCTGTGGACCAACCTCTTCCCGCAACAGTAGGCCTCATAGGAGGATGTTCCTTATCTTTATGAATCTTGGGAAGGCCGTTTATAACAGGGATGAGTGGGTGAATTACTTCCAACATCCTGAATAGCTGCATGTCTATCACACGACTCTTGACCAAATCATCTAACATACAGTATATCCTATCAACAAGACGATCAATCACTTCTCGACCTATAGGAGCATAGAATCTGTCATCACTCAGCATCTCATGATGCAGACGGCTGGATGGCTACTGATTGGTTCTCGCTCTCTTCCCAAAAAAGAGAGCGAGAAACAAATCAGTAGTACTCAGCGCCTAGCACACACAATACTTTCATTCTTGCTACCGAAAGGTGCTTCATTCTGTTGCTGAAACAACTTGTGTGTTGTGTTTGCTGTTTTTGTTTTGGCTTGTGAGAGTTTGTTCATTCGAACAGAGAGAGTTTACAGAGCATTGCAAAAGAATTTTCCTATCATCATGATCCTAATCCTACTACCTATAATTTGATTTGCTGTCCTGGTTCTTTCCTGGCTATACCCACTTCAGTTCATTCATGATCAGATGGAGACAGCCAGTCGCTCATTTTTTTTACTTTAAATTGAGGTAGGTTTCCGAGTCCGACTCCTCTAGTCCTAATGTCATTATATTGATAACTGCTCTGCTGTATGATGTTGATATTAATATTAGCAATCTTGCTATTAGAGCTGTGAGCCACTCACTACCTGCATTAGTTGTTATAACAAAATAGAAACCACATTAGGACTGGCTATATTAGAATGCAAGAAATGTCCATCACTATCCTGTCATTTATAACAGTTAAAAGTAGAACAGTTCAGCTATGCAAGCATTAATTCAGTAATATGCATTTGCATTACTGAAATTTCACCGAAATGCAAAACTGCCATGGCAAAATTGTGAAAAATATCAGTTTGTGTGCAGTAAAATGCTACGCATTTTTTAATGATATTATAGTTTGAGAGGATATTCTACAACTAGCTGGCTGTGTCTAGAGAATCAAGAAACAGATGATTATAAGATGAACAGCTGATAATGTTGCACTGCATTTCTTTGTCTTGCACAACTCGATTTGACATCCTTCTGTGCCAGATCCTTTGGTTTCTACAAAGAGTGATGTTTATTCAAACTGCAGCTAATGAAAACACTGATGGTTTAATTACTTCATGTAAATGATTATGCTGAATTAAAATAGCTCTGGCGCTGTATGTATAGCATGTTTGTGAGATATTACCTATTGTTATGTGTATTATGAACATATGTAAGTTTTCCATTTTTTTATATTCCAAGCAGCTCACAGAAAATTGTCTGCAATTATGTGAAAAATGATACAATAGATAAAACTATAATTAATAGCAAATGTATACCATTTATATCTACATGGGGTATTTATTTATATACACGTTTTGTTAATATTTCAAAACAGAAATTAGCTTCATCATCTTAAAATTTCCACTGACAGTTTTTGTGTACAGTGCAGAAATGTGTGTGTACCACAGACAAATGTAAAGGTGTTCTTTGTTGTTTTATAAAAGCATTTATGAAACTAGACTTACGTTAGTACAAATCTTATAGCCTAGCATCTCTCTCAAGAAACTTGAGCACAGACGATTTGTGTCAGGAGTGTGTATATACCTATATAATTATTTAATATGTGGACAGGAATGGGTTTGTTAGGAGGAGGGAAGCTTATTACAAAAGGAGGGGAAATGTTGGCCAGTAAATCTGTTATGGTTGCTGCTGCTACTACTTTTAATGGATATTTTAATTTTAATAGCATTTGCCAATGTGCTGTCATTCCTCTCTGTTTGATTTACATATGATAGGGGACTCGTTCATCCTTCATTGCTCAAAAGGTAAAATATTGTTCACCTCCCAACACCTATGGGTCTTAGAACAGGAACAGTTGTTTTAGACACTGAGTTATTCAGATTTCTAAGCCCATCGGTCTTCATGTTAATGGACCCCTGTACCCCCTCTGACCAATGTGATTTCTTAGAAGCATAGACTTAGGGTGCTCTTTGGTTAAACTATTATGGTATAGAAGGGCCCACAGATGTTTTTAGTGTAACTAGAAATTTCTACAAGCAGTATATGAACTACACAAGATATTTTTTAGCATCATAACAACTTGTTAATCAAAAGGACTTTTTCCATCTAAAAATCATTCCTTGGTCCTTAAATACAGTCTCTAGCTTAAGTACCCCAATTAAAATCACAGTTAGGAGTGGTGAGCCCTTAAGCTTACTGTATTGCATCTATCTGTATTGATTTTCTGCCCATTGGTTTTTATCAGGAGTAGCTTCTGTCCACTCCATAGTGGACTAATGAAGAATAAGAGTGTGTGTGTGTGTGTGGGGGGGGGGGGGGAGTGATCTAGAGGCTGCTGACTCTGGTATCTAAAAAGAAGTGCCCACAAAAGCAGAGGGGGTAAGAAAAGAGCTTTGCTGGGCTCACTTGGTTAACTTAGCTAATGTGAACATTTGGCTGAACACCCTCTTCTATTGGATTATTCACAACAGTTTGCAGTCCAGCAAATTAAATTAGAATTAAGTACATGCTCATGCAGTTTATCTATGATCTGTTTGTCTATGAAGGTAACAAATGTGTTTGTGAGATCAGAACAATCCAGCTGCACTTTTGACCCCTCATAGGTACATATATGAATTCTCTAAAGTAGTAGAGCATAATTAAAAGACATGATCATCTTATTTACTTAACCAGATAGATGTATGCCCATGACTGGTAAATCTGAACCTGTTCTAATAATATATTTTCCATATTTTTGTAGGTAGATGTATGTAAAACTAGAGGGTAAAGCAATTTCTTGACTCAGCAGTGGCTCCACCCTTTTGGTTACAGGTCACTGTAGTATGTTTCCAATTTTTAGAGATTAAGTATTGAAAGAGATTTATTAAATATAATGAACAAGAGTTCTACAATGTGTTGCCAGATACAGTTTTCATATTGTTTCATATCAGAGAAAAAAATAATTGCACATCAAACCATACAAAATCTTCATTTATTCCTTGTGAGCATCTTGTGCTGCAGCATGATTAAAAAAAAAAAAAATATATATATATATATATATATATATATATATATATATATATATATATTGTATTAGTTTTAGACCTGCATGAGTCATGAAATGGCTTCTAAATCAGAGAAGCTCGGACAGCGTGTCAAACAAATCATAACCATAAAAATAAAAACTAAGAGCTCAGCTTACTAATGATTTTTAGGTACCTTTTATCAAATAAGGAGCATTTTGTAAATGAGGTATTTGATTTTAGTTTTATTTCTTCCTTCGTCTCATAAACAATCTTTTGAGCAGTATCTCATAAACCGTCTTTTGAGCAGTACATTCTGAATGGGATAACTTATTTATTATTTGTTTTCTGGGTTAGTCCATTTGGGCTATAGACCCTTATCAGTATATGCCAGGGAGAAAATATGTAAATATAGTGAAAAACAATAGAATAGTAAATTTAAGTGAAAGGCTCCAAGGATAATAATAAAACAGTAAATTAATAGAGTTAACGTTACATACCATTTCCAGTATGCATAGTCTTACAATCGGTAGTTGTTGTAAACAGCATGCAAAGGAAATACTTTGGAAAACAAGAGTTGTGTGGATTTATACATGCTTACTAAGTAAATTCTGAGTGAAAGAACTACTAGGCTATAAGAAGCATGCTGAGCAATGAGCAAGGTAAACTAAAATATTAAAGTATGTAGGATATACACACTCAGCGCATAGTCCCTCAAAACCTACACCACCAAAACACACACATAGAAACACAAAACACACACCTACATTCACGGAGACTCTCAGTAAAAACCTGCCCAAGCAACAGGGACCTCCAAAGCAGAAACACAAGCAACCTCCACCCCCCCAACACAACCCAAATGAAACATAGTCCACAAAATCAGTGTGCCACTCAACCACAGCCCATAAGGCATAACAACATACCCAACACTCTAGTCATAGGTGACTCTATAGTCAGGTAAACTGATGCTCCACTCACCAGGCTAAACAAGAAGAAAGTTACTGCCAGCTGCCTGTCAGGTGCCAGGATCCACCACATAACGCATGCACTCAGGTCACTCCACAACAAGTACAAATATGACTTTGTTATTGTCCATGTTGGTGTGAATGTCCTGAGACGTACCTCCCTGGACTACATGAAAAGGGACATGGAGGAGCTGTCTGATCTTGTAGCCCAGGCAGGTATGACCCTAGCCCTGAGTAGCATCCTGCCATCACCCAGAATGATACCACAGTACAAGGACAAAATGATTGACTTCAACAATTGGCTAAGCTTCTGGTGTCATTCTAAGGGGATCCAGTATCTGTCTGCCTGGGATGACATGATCGACAAACCACGATGCTTTGCCAAAGATGGCCTGCACCTGTCACCCCTGGGATTCCAGATACTGGCTAAGACTCTAGCCACCCCTATATTGCCTTTTTTAAGCAAGGTTCAAATGACAAATTCACCACCGTAACAGGTACAAACAAAAAGAATCTGAGGGTATTGCTACTCAATGCTAGAAGTCTAAACCTCAAAATGCACTCACTCGAGGCACTCCTTAAAATGGAGAACATTGGCATCTGTGCTATGACAGAGATCTGGTTCAAGGCTCCAGAGAGTACCCCTGCATTACCAGGCTATAATTCATACTACAACTTTCAGCCACCTAACCTCGACCGAAACACTAAAGGTGGAGGAGTGTCCATATTCATTAAGGATATCCACACCACCAGGCTAGTTGCTCAGCATAATGCATCCGAGATTATCCAAGTGCAACTAACTCTGGGCAAGACTGCAATCCAAATTGTAGCTTGCTACAGATCCCCCACCATGCCCCAGGATTCCCACTCCTCATTTCTTGATACACTGGAAAATATTAGGGTACAACCTAACACCCTAATAATGGGCGATTTCAACTACCCCACCATTAACTGGGAAAACTACTCATGTACCAACTTTTGTGCTCAAGTGTTTTCTGGAATTTATAAAGTCCAATGCCTTGGATCAACTTATCCACACCTCCACCAGGGGCAGCAATATCCTAGACCTGGTTATTATCAACATGGGCAACCGGTACTCCACACCAAAGGTCAATTCCTCGTTGGTCAGATCTGACCACAAGCTAATCACCCTAGACATCCACATCCCTCCCCCACCCCTCATTAGGAAAACCATAGTAAAAAATTTCTCCAAAGCCAACTTCATGCTTCTTAAGACAGAAGTGGCAAACTTCACGACACCCATGCTGATGGACAATAGTGGTATGACTGCTGAATCCTACACAGATGCACTTTATAAGCACTTACACGAGTGCATGGATTGTGCAATCCCTAATAGAAGCAAGATGCTATCCTCCAAAAATAGGAAGCCAATCTGGTGGTCCCCTGCCATAAACAAACTCTACAACAGAAGAAAGAAACTGTTACAAAAAAGAGTAAAATCCCACCATTGGAGAAACTCCCTGGTCAGCCTCAGTAAGAAGTTGAGATCCCTCATAAAATCCTCCAAAGCTAGTTATGAAAACAAAATCATCACTGACTCTAAAGACAACCACAAAGCATTCTATATCTATGTCACGAATCTCAATGGCAACACTCAGATCTGCTCTGAGTTACAGCACAATGGCAGTAAATACACAGAACCAACTGATATTGCCAACATCCTGGCAGATAGGTTCAGTGCTAACTTTACCCTCCTGTCATCCCCTAAAGGGCCCATCTCTATACCAGAGGAATGCAAAGTTCATGTAATCACAGCTGCACAGGTAAAAAACACACTATCCAAAGCCAAGAGCACAGCATCCATGGGACCTGACAACTTCCCAGGCTGTGTTCTACATGAACTACAGAACAAACTAGCACCTCACCTATGTACCATGTTCAATCATAGCCTCACCTCAGGCTGAATGGTGCACAGTGATGGTTATCCCACTCCACAAAGGTGGGAGCCACCAAGGACCCCGGAAACTACTGCCCCATTAGCCTAATGAACCTGGTCTGCAAGGCTATGGAACGTATCATTATGGAACTCATAAACAGTGACACTGGTAATCTCCAAACTCAAGACCCCACCCAATTCGGGTTTGGAAAAGGGAGATCATGTCTCATAAACCTGATAGACTTCTTTGAAGTAGTCACTAAAGACGTAGATGAGGGTAAGGTGGTTCACACAGCATATCTAGATCTCGCCAAGGCTTTCGACACCATCCCCCACGCTGGAATTATAGATAAACTCACTAAACTAGGTATACATCCCTATGTCACAAGATGGGTTGCCAACTGGCTCACTGACCGAACCCACACTGTGAAAATAGCAAACTCCAAATCCAACTTCAGACCAGTGACAAGTGGAGAACCACAGGGTTCAGTCCTGGGTCCTCTCATGTTCGGTATCTACTTCTCTGAAGTACAGGCTAACACAGAAGGTCATTGGATAATGAAGTTCGCAGATGACTACAAACTAGGAGCCATAATCAAAACTCCAAAAGATGTGGCCATCCTACAAAAGGGCCTCGCTGAGACAGATGCCTGGTGTCAAAGCCATGGCCTCAAGCTCAATGCCAAAAAGTGCATTGTCATCCCTTTTGGTAAAAACTCTGTACCCATGAACTACCACATAGGCGGTAGTCTACTTAACACCGAAAATGTGATAAGAGACCTTGGGACACAGGTGGATAGTAGTCTCTCCTTTGATAATCACATTGCCACAGTAGTCAGGAAATCCTTCTATGTGGCACACCTCATCACAAAAGGTTTCTCATCCAGTAAATCAAGGTCATTGTTCCCCTATACTCATCACTCATTAGACCCATTGTAGAGTACAATGACCCTTTTGGTATGTACCTCACAAGACATCTACAACAACTGGAAAGGCCACAGAAATACCTCACAAAGAGGATTACCGGCCTCAAACAGATGCCCTACGCAGACCATCTCAAAAAACTGCAGCTTGACTCCATCACATATCGCCTACTCAGAGGCGATCTCTGCCTAACACACAAAGCTATGTCAAACCCAAAGCTTTCAGACATGCTCCACTTAAAGAAATCCCAATCCCTCCAAGCTACATGCTCTAGGGACCTAAACCGTGTCACCACAATAAACAGAACATGCTGGAGGGATAGATTCCTGTCCCAGAGACTTCCCATACTCTGGAACAAACTATCTATCTATAGCAAACAAAGCTCCTCATTAGCACTCTTCAAGAAATATCTAGATGATTGGATGGGAGATAGGAAATTCACCCCTGGGATCACTTCTGTGGCTCTGCTTGACAGTGGCACAGGAAAACAATTTTCTTGGGTGGCGAAAGCCAGGGTACCTTTTGGCTAGACTTATATAGGCCCTAGGACCAATAGCCTAGTACCTACCTATGAACCTATAATTGTGGCAGCTTATGCAGTTAAATAGTAAAAAGTGAATTGTTAGTTCAGTTGACAAATTTTCAAGGATGTATTCAGAACATATATATGAGTATAGTTGGAGATGAGATATTTAGTGATAACATTCATGATGAAAGATAAAGAAAAATAAGTACAGCTAGTGACGAGGAAAGGACAGAGAATATGAATGATGACATATGATTATATTGTCATACAGTATGTGATTTGGAAGCAACAGTCAATTCAGTGTGATGTAAATAATTGTACTGGAACATGTTTTCATCTTTCAATATTTTGAGTTTGTATTTCATCAGATATTCATAAAATAAACCAATAAAAAAATATAAAACTGCATTAATGAGTTGGCAAAAGGCAGAAACTTTGAAAAAAAATCTAGAAATGAAGGTATGTGCTGCACATGTAGAAGTAGCAAACTGTGAGTAACAGCATCAGAAAATACACTTTTATGTAAAAGTAGGTCTAAGCATGAAAGGTGCCCTAGAAGAAAGATGGAGCAAAGGCATGAGGGTGCTATCAATTGAAAACCGACATGGAATGAACATGAGAAATTCCCAGTGATATAAATAAGAGGGGAAAACTGGAGATGAAGTAGAATGCCTGTTTTTGTGGATAAACAGGGAAACGGTCTAGATACGTTAAGCAGTCCTTGAGAGTTATTACTGAGTGTCTGTGATTTTTTTTTTACTTCCAATAGTCTTCTGTTCTGCATTTGTATTTGAACTATTACCATAACTAATTTCAGTCACACTACATATAAACCAGACCAGTTTATGAATTAATTAATCAAGGGCAGATGTTGTTAGTGTACAATTAAATTAATAAAGAAATGGTGATGAGAAAATACTGCAGCTATGGTATGGACTATGCCAGTTTTGTATTGTTGAGTATTTTGCTTGCTTTTATTTGTTATTCAGATGGAATGCATTATATTTTATGTCAGTAATTTTTCTAGGGCTGATTTATTTGTGCCTCAGTCTGTCTTGAGCTGTGACATTAAAAGGAATGGAACTTGCTTTAACTTTTGTATTTACTGTATAACGTTTATTAAATTTGAAACTGGTGAAGGGATGCAGTTTTCAAGTGATGCAATAGTGTGAAATCCCTCTGAAGATTGTGCAAAGAGCAAATGAAAACCATTATGTACTTTACCACTGGGAAGACAAGCACTGAATAATTAACTACCTAATGTACTAAACTTTAAGGAGATATACAGAGGCACACACACATACACACAGCACACAATCAGACACACAGACAAGCACATAGAAATGTAAGCAGACTTCACAGAGGCAATTACTGGAAAACAAAAATAAAATCTGGACCATGAATATTGTCAGACTGCACTATATACAGCAAGATGTAAATGTACCCCCCCCCCCCCTATCTTGTAAGAATAAAAGTTTACACATTTTGCAGTCTTGGTTTCTGCACCTCTTCTTCTTCTTTTGGCTTTTTCCCAATGTAAGATAACTTATTGAGGGACATTATGCACTGAGACCAGCCAGCTACTCAGTTTTCAGTTTCAGCCTCATGACAGTGAGTAGTAAATTTCATATATCGAAGGTTTTATAGTATTTTAAGCTAATTTCTTGAGATTAACAAATTAATAATTAACTATATATACTGCAATGGTTTAATACACTCCAGTGAATCATGCTAGCTTCAGGCTACATCTGCCAAAACAATACTGAGGTACTTAAACATTCATTTGGGCATTTTTCAGACAAGATCCACTTCAGATGGCACCAACTTTTACAGAAAGGATGTAGAGATTACAAGAGATAAGAGATTATATACAGTGTTAAGAGCAGAATAGGTAACTACCCTTATTTGATGCTGGAAGATCAGAAGGCTGTGGATTCTATTCCCACCCCAAAGTAGCAGCCCAAATTAAATGGCTTTTTAAGTCATAAAATGATTTCACACTCTTGAATGAAGTTGGAGACAGAATATTTTGAAGATGATTAGTGTGCTAGTGCCAGGAAGACAGGACTGATTTTTATAGTTTTATGACAGGGCAAGGTACGCACCTGCACTGAGGATTAATGTTTCATAAGTTTCTTTTAGTGTACTTTGTTGTGATCATATTTAGTGCACCTTCCTGGTTATCAAGTTCAGCAAGTAGTCAGTTGTGACAGGCATTTATCTAAAACAGCTGTTGTGCTTCCCTCTCAACAAAGGGCCTGAATGTGTTTAATACCATAAGAGCAGAATTAATGGTGTGTGTGTGTGTGTGTGTGTCTGTGTGTGTGTGTGTGTGTGTGTGTGTGTGTGTGTGTGTGTGTGTGTGTGTGTGTGTGTGTGTGTGTGTGTGTGTGTGTGTGTGTGTGTGTGTGTGTGTGTGTGTGTGCATGTGTGCACGCGCGTGTGTGTGTAATATGTATGTATATGTATTTAAAATAAATAAACGTATATTATTAGTAATAAAACAGTGTTTATATTTTTCTCATTTGTTGTACTCAACATTTTTTTCAAGAACAAGAGGTCTGATTGAGTGTAATAATAGTATTTCGGGAGTGTCATTAGCACGACCACTGCAGTTGCATTTTTTTGCGCAGTATTGTCTGTGAGCACCTATAATTATAAGAAAATGAAAAACATATTATTAACATTTTTAGTTAAGGTACAATGCTTGGACTTACATTAGAATAATCTAAAAATAAATAAGCAGGCAGCGTACCGTACACATACATTGTGTTGTTAAATCAGTATCCATGGTACTTCAGAATCAGTACATGTAAAATGGAATGCCTGGAATATCATTTCTGTTATGTTTACTGGTCCGGGACTGGTACTCTAAGTTAGATTTGCTTAATCTTTTTGGTTCTGCTCCATATGCATCCACCTTTTCTGGAAGATTACATAACTGCTTGAAATATTTTGTGCATATAAATAAGCCAAACATTCTCAAATGTAGTAATTTCTTATGACAATGGTTACAGTATGCTGGTATTTTGGCAATTTAGGAGTCTTTCTGGAGGTTAGGATATCTGTTGGGGCATTCTGCATCATTTTTGTGGCAGAAATATGTCTCTGCAATAATAGCTTGTAGTTTACATCCACAGAAATCAATAGCACTAAACACTACATGTCTGCACTCCCTCACACCCACCCCCACTGTCTCTCTCACACACACACATACACACACACACACACACACACACACACACACACACACACACACACACACACACACACACACACACACACACACACACACAAACTGCCATCACCAAATGAAGTAAAATCAAGTGCAAGTTCTTGGCTATTGTGATGTGAAAGAAATGCAATAATGTAACCATGGAGATTTATTTTACTTAAACATTGTAGGCTGAAACCAGTTTCTCTGGGTAGGCAGTGAGTTGGAATGGGGCAATGCCTATGTGTGAAAAGCTGCAGTTCTGTCTTGCTTTGCAAAAGTATTGTATATTTCACTGAAGTAAGAGATCGACCAGAAGCTCTGAAATCTGAGTATGGTTTATGTTGGGGGGTATACTTACCTTCATGACAGTCTGCCAGATTTACTAATCTTCCATGCTGGACTAGCTTAGCCCTGCACGGAAGCGGCCGTTTAGGAGCAGGATGGCGAGAAGAGCTCTCAGAATATACATGCTCCTGCAATGAAGAACAGCAGAAAGCCCTAAAAGGAGCGAGACTGCTCATAGGTGTACGCATACCCCCAGCAACATCCCCCCATGTGTACAAGAGCAATAGTAAACACAAACAATATAAAGATACCTTTTTTTTATAAAACAGATTAAATTTAACCATAGGTGCGTAGGTTTGCCCATTGCTTAGCTACAGTTAATGCAGCTTAAATTTCCGAAGAGGATAAAAAGGAAGATATATGCAAATGAAGCAGTATAGCAATAGTGTAGTGGGCAGAGCATTTGCCTTACGAGTAGTCATTCCTGGTTCGAGTCCCACTGCAGCACATTCCATTTTCCATGTCAAATCACTTCATGACCAATAGTTCTAGTTGCATAACCTACTAAATAATATATATTTATGAATTGGAGTCATGCATTAAATGCAGATGTGAAGTGTCAGTGTCACAATGTTGCAAAGTCCACAGATAATCACACGTGCCCATTACAGTATATGTACACAGGAATCAGGGATACAAATGGAAGGTAAAATGTGTAATGAATGATAACTCCATACAGCTTCCAAATCCCCCACCTTCCCAAGAACCATTAGACATTACTGTCTAAATCAGTGCACTGGTAAGCAGGAGTAAGCATTAGTAAGCAAGTGTAAGCACTATTAAGCAGTAGTAAGTGGGAGTAAGCATATGTAAGCACTAGTAAGCAAGTATAATCCTGTTTGCACGGGGGTAAGCAATGCGCACACAGGTTAAGCAATATGGAAGCTAACTATCTCTAAGCATCTTTAACTGAAGGTTAGCATGCTTACCCTTGTGCAAACCCATGCAAACCCACTTACAAGTGCTTAAAAGTGCCTTAATCACTCTGTATCCAACAGCCGCTGTTCTGCCCAGCAACAAAATAAACAGCCTTGCAGGTCTTGAATCCATGAACCTATACACTATAGTCGCAGTAGTCAATCACCAAGCCATTACAGCAGTACATAAGAATGAGGTATCACCAAACAAATCCTCACTATAGTAAAATCAAATTGAACATGTGAAAGGAATCAGTATATAGTCATATGTTCTATAACCTACTACATAACATAAATATGTGAACTGGAGTACAGAAGTAAGCCCAGATATGAGGTGTAATTGTAATAGATTTTGAAGTACTCTATGAAACACAAGCACCCCATACAGTGTACATATACATGAATCATGGATACCAGACATATATATAAGATGTAATGAATAATAAATCAATGCCAAAAAGCAAATATAATGCAAAGTAAATTTTAAGCAATGCTAAGCATTGCACAGGCCAGTTTAGTAGGTGTAAGCAATGTGTAGGTCAGATAACTCAATTTGCCCAGTGGTATATTCCTTTAAACAATGCCAAACTTAGGTAAGTAGGTTTTCCCATAGGTTAGCCTTTTCAAAACCATCCAATTACAGCAAAGTGTGGGAATTCGGCCCTACTTAAACCCAACAGGTAAGAATACATCTCATAACTGGTTGTAGATTCCCCTTGCAGGCACCATGTCAGAAAGGGGAGAGGGTGTGTATTTTTCGGGTGCAGGGCTGTGGCATCCAGGATTCCAGAATCATGGCAGGAATCCTCATCAAAGACCATGAGCACAGACTGCTGCAGGACAAGTACCATGTTTCCAAATATAAGGCAGAAGCCTGGGAATGTCTTGCCTGTGACTTCACCAGTGCCACTGGCATACCCCGAACTGGTGAGCATGTCAGGCATGACTATGCCAACCTGAAGCAGTGAAAGGGGGATCTCTTGGATCAGTGCATCCAAGAGGCTCGGACGGCAGGGGTTGTCCCAGCTGTGTGTAAGTATCACTCCACTACCTGTTTAATAATTGCCAGCTCATGTATCTTATGGATAGGTATGGCTAAATATTCCTCTTATGTCCTTCACAGCGGCAAGTGAGCGGGCCGCGAACCAGGAGGCCCATGGATGTCACCTGGAGAGGTTACGATGCAAGGCAGGTTAGTAATACTCTTGCATGTACTGTCATAGGAAATAAATCTAAAAGTATTAGTAAGTTAATTGCCAGTATCAAACCTGTATTGTTTAAGGCAAGTACTGCATCCACTGGAGAATATGGCAGGAAGAGTCTCATATAGTTTGTATGTAAATATAAGCATAATAGCCTGACAATAAAGGTCTAACTGCTGGACTGCATGTGTATACTCTGTTATCATATGGTAATGTTGATCTGCAATCACTTAATAGTACTGTTGTATTAAGCACTGTTACTCACACTGTGTAACATAAATAGAATGTGTAGAAATGTCTGTATATGACTTGTGTAATCACCAAAGGTCATTTAGTACAACTGAGAGACACATAGGCAGAAAACAGTGAAAAGACAGACAACACAATTCGAATAGCTCATGCAACTGAGAAGTGAACTGTTGTACTTTTAGCACACACAGCCATGGTTCGAATCCTGTGGGTGGTAGTAGTCTGTATACAGAATCATACCCCACAACTGTACAGATATGTCCAGAATGTCCAGTAAATCAGCCCATATCTGCTGCCTGTCACTCTGTCCCCCTTGGAAATCAGTGGGATGATCCCAGACGCATAGGCAGCGAACAAGAAATACAACTGATTGTCACACATCTATAAGAACAAACCTGTCACTCTAGCAACTCCTCAAACTGTTATGAGAGTAATAGGCCTAGTATGTCCTACCTACACCCCCATGTTGTCAAGCTGTAAGCAGAGTGTACAGTAACAGAGTCAGATGTATGTGCGTAATAGTAATGTGGAATCTGGTACTTTATGTGGCATCATTCAGGTAGTGCTAACAAACATTGCTCCCACAGGTCTGTCAGATACAAACACTGTGCCCAGAAATAACAGAATGATACCCTGTACTGGTACTGTTTACTTTGGTATTGTATGGCATTGTGACTGTTGCAGTTGCTCTGAATAATAAGGTATTACTCATCACTGTCACCCACACTGTGCTACATAATATAACTGTCTAGGAAATCCTGTATACGAGTGTTGTAATACAAGATCAGAATGTAAAACCACAGGAGAATTATACGACAGAAATCAAATAGGAGATATACAGCAATATCTATATAGCGCACACAACTGTGATGGACAGTGTTTTAGTTTTAGCAGATACAGCCATGGTCTGAATCCTGGGAGTGGAAATAGGCTGCATACAGAATCATACCCCACAACTGTACAGATAAGTCCAGAATGTCCATTATATCGGCCCATATCTGCTGCCTATCACCTTGTCCCCCTGGGAAATCAGTGGGATGATCCCAGATGTTTGGGCAGCAAACAGGAAATACAACTGATTGTCACACATCTGTACGAAGAAACCTGTCACACTAGCAACTCCCCAAAATCTTATGAGAGTAATAAGCCACATATGCCCCATCTATACCCCCATGTTGTCAAGCTATGACCAGAGTGTGTACAGTAATAGAGTGAGATGTATGTGCATAATACTAATGTGAAATCTGGTACTTTGTATGGCAACATTCAGGTAGTGCTAACAAACATTGCTTCCACAAGTACACTGGATATGAACACTGTGCCAAGAAATAAAAGCCTGGTACCCTGTACTGGTACTGTTTACTCTGGTATTGTATGGAATTGTGAGTGTTGCAGTTGCTCTGAATAATAAGTTATCACTGACCACTGTCACCCACACTGTGCTACATAATATAACTGTGTAGGAAATCCTGTATAAGAGCGTTGTAAGTCACTAAATGTTGAAGAGGGCAATAGTCTACATATGTCCCGGTTCACCTGCATGTGGTCAAGACATGGCCAGAGTCTGTGCAAAAAGAGATGGATAGGTATGTGCATAACATCAACCTGGAATCTGGGAGTATGTGTAGAAACAATTAGTTAGTTTTAACAAACAATTCCCCCAAAGGTATACCAGGTAAGAAGTGTATACTGCAGCTAAAACCAGTTCATGTATATATATGTCGACAGCCATATCACTGTCCAAATTAAGGCAATAGGGTAGTGTAGTAATACTTGTAAGGTACAGATAACAGCACTGACTAGGAAAGTAATGCAAACTACAGGAATATACTAGTTGTTGATTGACATATTTCTCCCCGCCCCACCATATCTCCAACAATACAATAAATACCCACCTCAACTGGTATGTGATGACTTCACTGTTATGTTGGGACATATGTCCTATTGGTTGATAATTATTTAAATCTGTTTATATGCATGTGCGATATTGAAATACTCGAACATTGGTGGCATGGTGCCATCAATGTAACTACATGCTGTTGTTATTACCACTGTGGTCCCATATATGCATGCATTCCATTTGGTATGCAACTGTTCCATATCTGGTGTCTGGGTTAATGGGAATATGCATGCTGTTATACCTAATCCTGGAATGTGTTGACTATTACTAACCCACATATGTTGATACACCATAAACACCATAGCACATGTGGGAATGCTGGTACCAGCTGACCCACCTGTCCCACCTCAGCTGGCCGTGGCACCGGGCACCAGCATGTCTGGTGCCCAACCCGGGACCTCCTCGTCCATTGGTCCTGCACCACCTTTGGGTGGAACTGCCTCAGGGGATGGGGCTCACCCTCCCCCGGGAGTGGGCATGGACATGAACCTGTCACCCGTCACCAGGTCCAGGTCTTGGTGCATAGCAAGCTCAGCAGTGATGTCGGACATCTGTTACACCAGCTCGAGGGCCACATGTCACAACTAGAGGGTCGGCGTAGCTCTCTGACTCAGCTCCCAGCACAGCTACCTTCGGGGCTGTGAAGGTGCAGTGGTGGCTGCCCATGGGTGGGGATATCAGTCCCACTGTTTCCACTAGGGTGCTCATGGGCTTCCAATTTTCCAGCAGCCCCTCCCCATCAAGGTGCTTACCCCCCACATCTGTCATATAATGCCCCTGTATGCATCTTGTTTGTCTTGTCTGTTAACCTACCCAACCTATTTTCCCAAATATACTTACTATCCCTCCCTAACATCCCACTCTCACCTGAAAAAATAAAAAGGGCAATCTGTTCCCAAAAAGAAATATCACCTCATACATAGCTGTCCATTTTGCACACGTGTCCACTGGACACGTAATCTGGTCTAATTGCCATCACAACATATTATTGTTGTCCTCACTCCTCTCTCAGGGGTTTGAGTGTCCAAATCTACCTCCACATTTGGTGTATATGCACAGCTGTTGCTGTAGAAGAAATGGGCAGCTATGGACCTTCCCTACACCCTCCTGCACATCCCTAGCTATTTCCCCTACTGTCTTTCCCTCTTTGTACCCCTTTTCACCATTTTCCTATCAACCCTTTTCTCTTTTATTTTAAAGAAATTAGCACAGGGGTAAGTGGGAATAAGCACTTTTAAGCAGCAGTAAGTGGGTTTAAGCCTGTTTACGTGGGGGTATGCAATGCCTACACAGGTTAAGCAATTTAGAAGCTAACTGAGTATACGAAACTGTAACCGGAAGTTAGCAGTGTTTACCTTCGGGCAAACTCACTTACAACTACTTAAAAGTGCCTTAATCGCTCTGTATCCAATGGCCCTTGTTCTGCCCAGCAGCAAAATAAACAGCCTTTGTAAGGAATGAACCCAGGACCCCATACATTGTCAAAGTGATTTACCACTAAGCCATATCAGATATACATAGCTCTGATGTTTCCACAAACATATCATCCAGACCAGTCATTCAACAGTACAGGAAATGTATTTCAACATGTAGATGTAGGTGTGTGTGTGTGTGTCTGTGTGAGTGTGTGTGTGTGTGTGTGTGTGTGTGTGTGTGTGTGTGTGTGTGTGTGTGTGTGTGTGTGTGTGTGTGTGTGTGTGTGTGTGTGTGTATGTATGTGTGTGTGTGCGTGTATTAATATCTAAATATATATAACATATCTATATATGCAGATATAAATATATATATATATATATATATATAAATATATATATATATATATATATATATATAAATATATACATTATATATATACATATATACATACATATGCATTCATCTATAGATACATATGTCTACATCTATATGTCTACATATATATATATATATATATATATATATATATATATATATATATATATATATATATATATATATATATATATATATATAAGCATAAATATATAAATATATATCTATATAGGTATATACAGACATACATCTATAGATATAAAAGGGAACATAACAAAAACATATCTGTCCACATGCAACGTTAATGGGAGTGATGGGGCCCAAACAGCATACGTCTTGTATTTATAGATATCCCCCTCCCACAGTTAAACACATATGCCCTGCAATACAGTACCAACTGTTTCAGATCCCATAACCAGGACCTGACATAACATGGGCGCAAGATGTTAAAAGTACTCCATCCCACCTGTATGATGTCAGGCTGATATCAGTAACATATCATGCAGTACAGTCTGGCTACCATAGGGAATGTACAATGTGGAAGCAATCAACAATCCTAAGATACATATACACAGACACATATATGCAGATACACACACACACACACACACACATATATATATATATATATATATATATATATATATATATATATATATAGATATGTAACTACACATACACACATAGAGATATGTATAGGAAGATACATATGTAGAAGGTGCACACAATATGGAACAGACACTATGCCTACAGTTTCCACCTTATCAACTAGACACTGTATGAGCCACCCATACAAATGACAATTGTTGCCTGCAACATATACCCACAGAGAAGTCAAAGGATATATCAACACACACAGATTTGCATACATGGGAAAGCTTTATTTGTGTATTATTACAGTTGTACATGCCATGTCATATAGCTGCGTAGACACTGACATACATGTAAACAGAGTAATGCAACTATGAAACAGGTATATTAATACAGTAGTCTGGAAAGTTTACATATGTTGCTGTCCAGGCCGAGGCCTTCAAGTAGTACAATAGTAAAGACAGACTAGGCCACAGGATACCAATCAAGCAGCAGTAAGTAATGCAGATATATAGTCCAACAGCCTCTATCTACAGTCTGTACACAATCCCTAGGGGATAAAGACCTCAGATGACACAATGGGATGTATCTGTTACATAACAAGGCATAACTGACACCATCACAATCACACTGACAAACAGAACAGTCTGTATGGCAGGAAGCAGTAGGCCTGCATTTACCAAAGGTGAATTGTATGGTAATGTACATCCAGATACCTTAATGCAGCTTACCCCTGATTCCCACACATGTTGTAACAGCCTAGGTTAGTTATGGTGCATCCCCCTCCATAGACTGAATAATACAGGCCCATATACCATTGTTACATACACTGGCCTCTGGTGTGCATAAAGGCACACATGTATTGTGTAGGTGAAGCCCACACATATATGGATCCAACCCCACAATATGTGTGGGGGCCACAACAGCAGTGGACTGATGGCAGAAATGGCAGCATGACATACTCACAGCCCACTACATAGCAAACCCTGACAGCATGTCATATGTACAAAGCCTGGTATGTAAGTGGAGGACAGAGGTTGGAACACAGGCCCATATGTGAAATACTGTTGTCATACACTAAGCAAGTCACTGGTGTTACAGTATAGTCTTCAACATACCCTTAGTCAGGAATATGAAGTTAGAAACAGAAATGGATGTAGCCATGTATTGATAGCACTCAACACACACACTGCCAGTGATATATCTGACACAAGACCTGTGTGGTGGACAGACAAAACATAATAGGCACACCTCTGGCCATCAAGTGGATAGGCCCACAGTTGAGAGCTATACAGGCAGACTGCATTCCAAGTTAAACTAGTATGTACACACAAACCCTGTAACACGGGTGCTATTCAATGCATACAACAACACTACTCACACACTGTCTGTAGTTCTGGAACCTCCTACAAACATATAGCTGGCCTGAGTGTGCAGGTTCTCCTGTAAGAGGTATTGCTACCTGATGTCTATAACACTGCTGCCCACACACAGGAAGGATGTCCACCATATAGGAAAGAGAAGGGACCATGCCCACATGATGTAGGGATTTATAGTAGTTGGTTGCCACGACAGTGGTAATTGGAAGTACTACACAACATGCTGCATGCAGGTAGCAAGTGGAGGACACTGATTGGTGCAGAGGCCATCACCTGATCATGTGCATCACCTACAAAATCCATGCTACAATCTATTCAAAGCAGCTTAATCCATGTACTGGAAAGAGACTGAGACAGAGAGCGAGAGAGAGAGAGAGTGCGTGTAAGGCACAACCAAAAAAAAAAAAAAAAAAAAAAAAACAACAACAAGCAAACCATCCAGAAGAGACTTCATTCTCAGAACAGGTATGTGAAATATATATGCATGTAATTGACCATAGTATTTGGTCCATAATAATAGGTAGTCTATTGGCCATTTTGGGTCAATTCCTAGCTCTTTTCAACCCCCTGCTATAAAGCCTGCTTTAGCGCGCTTTTGCGTGATTTAGCGTGGAGTTGCCCATAGAGCACCATCGGGCAGCGCCGGTTAAACAAGGTTAAACTATTTCTGGCTCCGTAAAGTCTGCTCTTCAATTTTTCCCTTAGAACTTCTCTACTTGCAATCTAAACAGTCTATTCTCTATCTCAAAAGCTCAGCACTTGCTCCTAAAGCATTTTTATATAGGTAAAGTACTTGTATACTAAACAAAGTACTACATTAGCCTAGAATCCCCTTGAGTACCCATTTCCCTATAGGTCCCTTCTGACTCAGTTACACAGCAAACTTTTTCACTTTTTCTAGCATGTCGAAGGGTCAGTTGCTAGCGTCCTCTCCTGTTCAGCTGGTGAATCTGGGCATCTTGATGCAATGTTACAATTGCCTCATGTACACAGACAACCCACTCCTTCTCCCACAAAACACAAATACATGTGAGAGATGCAACTATATAGCCAAACTGGAGGCTGAGCTCTCTCAACTCAGGACTGGCAAGACCAGACAGGAGGAGAAGGAAACCACGCACACCACAAATCCAGTTTCACATAGAACTGTCACAACTGCAAAACAAACACATAAACACACAAAGACATACTCGGAGGCACTGATCAAAAATCTACCAAAACTACAGAGGCCTCCAAAGCAGACACCCAAGCAACTGCCACCTCAAGACATAAGACATGCAACACATAGTTCTCAAAGTCAGTGTGCTAAACAGTCACAGCCCTTAAGGCCAAACACAATGCCAGTCACACTTGTTATAGGTGACTCCATAGTCAGACACACTGACGTTCCACTCACCAGACTGAACAAGGAAAAGATCACAGTAAGCTGCCTGTCAGGCTAGAATCCGCCACATAACACAAGCACTCAGGTCACTCCACAGCAAGTACAAGTATGACTCAGTCATTGTCCATGCCGGTGTGAACGACCTGAGACGTACCTCCCTGGACTACATGAAAAGAGACATAGAGGAGCTCTCAGATTATGTAGCCCAGGCCGGTATGACCCTGACCCTGAGCAGTATCCTACCCTCACCAAGAATGATGCCACAATACAGAGACAAAATGATCAGCTTTAATAATTGGCTTAATTACTGGTGTCATTCTAAGGGGATCCAATGTCTGTCTGCCTGGGATGACATGCTTGACAAGCCACGCTGCTTCACAAGGGATGGCTTGCACCTGTCACCCCTGGGCTTCCGGATATTGGCAAAGGCTCTTGCCACCCCTATAGTGCCTTTTTTAGGCAAGGCTCAAATGATAAACCTACCGCCCTAGAAAACAAAAATGGAGAAAAACTAAGGGTAATACTGCTCAATGCCAGAAGTCTAAACCTCAAGATGCACACCCTTGAAGCCCTCCTCAGTATGGAGAACATCGATGTCTGTGCTGTGACTGAAACCTGGTTCATGGCTCCTGAGAGCACCCCAGCACTATCAGGTTATACCTCATATCATGCGTTCCGGCCCCAAAATCCGGACCAAACCACAAAAGGAGGGGGAGTATCCATATTCATAAAGGATACCCACACCTCCAGGTTAGTGGCAATGCATGAAGCATCGGAGACCATCCAGGTGCAATTAACCATTGGTAAAACTGCCTTACCGTTTGTAACATGCTACAGACCACCTTCTCAAACTCAGGAAACCCACACAGCCTTCCTGAAGACACTGGAGAGTATGAATGTCTCTCCAAACACCATCATATTGGGTGTCTTCAACTACCCAAACATAGACTGGGAACATTACTCAAGCCCCAACACCCTAGCCCAAAGGTTCCTTGAGTTCATAAACTCAAATGCTATGGAAAAACTAGTCACCATTCCCACAAGAGGAGAAAATATACTAGACCTGATCATCACAAACATGGGGACAAAATGCTCCACACCGGAAGTATATCCCTCATTGGTGAGATCAGACCATAAATTAATCTCACTGGAGATCCACATCCCACCCCGACCTCCAGCAATAAAGACCACAGTGAAGAACTTCTCAAAAGCAAACTTCACACTTCTTGAGACTGGAGTGGTATCCTTCAAGGCCAGTGGAAACCACAACCCACGCTGCTGAAACCCTTACAAATGCCTTCTACGGGCACCTCCAGGAATGTATGGATCAAGCAATCCCTAATAAAATCAAGACCCTTTCCACCAAAGGCAGGTGCCCGGTCTGGTGGACCCCAGCCATAAACAAACTCTACAACAAGAGGAAAAAGCTACTACATGACAGAGCAAAATCCCTAAAAGGGAAGGCATCTCTGATCAATACTAGCAAAAAACTACGATCACTCATAAAATCATCCAAGGCCAACTTTGAGAGAAAAATTGCTAATGACACAAAAGACAATCATAAAGCCTTCTTTAGCTATGTTAGAAACCTGGGTGGAAACTCCCAGATATGCTCAGAATTAGTCCAAAATGATAAAAAAATCACTGAATCCACAGACATTGCCAACATACTGGCAGACAGGTTCAGTGCAAATTTCTCCCCTCCCTCCCAAAAGGAGAAATATCTATCCCACCAGAGTCTAGCCTCACAAACATCTCAGATGCCCAGGTGAGAGCTGCTCTCTCTAAAGCAAATAACACAGCATCAATGGGACTGGACGGTGTCCCCGGCTGTGTGCTACACGAACTCAATGAGGAACTAAACCCACACATAAGGCTGCTGTTTAATCTTAGCCTTACTACAGGATACGTACCCAAAGAATGGCGTACGGCAACTGTGGTCCCACTCTACAAAGGCGGTGCTTCTACGGACCCTGGAAATTACCGCCCCATAAGCTTGATGAGCCTTGTCTGCAAAGCTATGGAGAGGATCATAATGGAACTCATAAATAAAGACATTGGGGACCTACAGACACTGGATCCTACCCAATTTGGCTTTGTCAAGGGCAGATCCTGCCTCTTGAACTTGGTCGACTTTTTCGAAACAGTCACTAAGGCCATTGATGAGGGTAAGGCAGTTCACACAGCCTGCCTTGACGTAGCAAAAGCGTTCGACACAATACCCCACTCGGGCATCATAGAAAAGCTCACCAGCTTAGATGTAAACCCATATGTCACAAGATGGGTTGCAAACTGGCTCAAGGACAGAACACACAGGGTTAGAGTTGCTGGTGCCATGTCAGACTCTAAGCCAGTCACGAGCGGTGTCCCACAGGGCTCAGTCCTGGGCTCCCTCTTGTTCGGCATTTATTTTTCTGAAGTGCAGGCAAACATAGGGGGATTGTGGCTGACAAAATTTGCAGATGACTGCAAACTGGGCACCATAATTGACACTCCATCAGACACAGACATCCTCCAGAGAGGTCTCATAGAAATGGATAACTGGTGCCAGAGCCATGGCCTTAAGCTAAATGCCAACAAATGTATAGTCATACCCTTTGGGAAAAACAAGGTAACCCCTAATTACCACATAGGTGGTAATCCATTAAACACGGAAGAAGTTATCAGGAACTGGGGACCCAAGTTGACAGTAACCTCTCTTTGACACTCACATTGCCAAAGTGGTTAGGAAGACCTTCTACATTGCCCACCTGATCATGAAGGGATTCACATCCAGATCAGGAGAGGTCATTGTACCCCTGTACTCTTCACTTATCAGACCAATGATTGAGTACAAAGCCCCATTCGGAATGTACCTTACCCGACACCTGCAGCAGTTGGAAAGACCCCAAAAGTTCCTCACCAAAAGGATAAAGGCTCAAACATATGTCATACGATGCCCGACTGAAGAAACTCCAGCTCTATTCAGTCGCATACCGTCTGCTCAGAGGTGATCTGTGCCTGACATACAAGGCCATGTCCAACCTGGAATTAATGGACATGCTCCACCTCAAAAAATCCAAATCCACCAGAGCCACGAGAGCAAGAGACTTAAACCTCAACACGGATATAAATAGGACGTGCTGGAGGGACAGATTCATCACTCAGAGACTCCCTACACTATGGAACAGAATCCCAGTCCATGTGAGGCAGAGCCCCTCACTGACTCTGTTCAAGAGAAATCTTGACGAGTGGATGGGAGATCGTAGGTTTACCCCGGGAATCATCTCTGTATCACTGCTGGACAGAGGCACAACAAACTAATGGGTATAGTATTCTCATCCTAAGGGGTGGTGAAAGCCACAAACACTCTGGCTAGGCTTATAAATGCCCTAGGGCAGATAGCCTAGTATGAACCTATGAACCTATGAACCTATGAACACACCTACCCAGAATGCATGCTGTACATGTGCATGTATTGTTTCTGTTAAAGCACTGAATCACAGTGGTGACCATGCTGGGGTATTGAAAGGGTATGTCAGACACCTGCAAGATAACTAACATCCTGTCATTGCGGAATTTGTCCACAGGGAGTAACATAATGGTGGGAGACATGGCCTACAGTAGGGACATGTTTGGAACAACACCCATACACAGTGCGACACCAGTGTATATACTTGTAGGACAATGGCAACTGTTGCAGAGTTGCACTATGGCATAAGGTATTACTGTGGTCCACATTATCAGCTGGTACTAGGCTGTAACATGTGGTGTTCAGTGTATGGGAGACTGCAAAGTGACACATGTGTAGGCCTTACTTGTCAAGCATCTGCAAAAATGCTGAAGGTGGGGGTGGTGTCAGCATGACACATTAGTGCACTGTAGCAGGGATCCTAAGGATGCTAAGAATGGCTGTATCTGCACATTGTCAGGTTCAGGAACTATGGCAGATGTAACCCTACCCCCACAACAATAGTGATGGCAGTGTGTGAACACCAAGGTATGTGCACATGAGTAGACCTTGCAATCATGCAGAATAGGGGAACATGTGTAGGGCAGACTGAACATACACTGGCAAATGCAGATGACCCATGCTAGTATACCCTTGCCAGGAGTAGTGACTGCTGTAGTACACATAACAATAGGTGCAACAAACCGTCATGATAAGGGTGTGCACACATATGCCCACATGGAGTGTATGCAATGTGGACAGCATCTGCACACCTAACACATTCCGTAGACACTGGATGTGAAAGTACAGGACATATGTCACATATCGGGCTCATGTACTATTAAGATATGTGGTGATGTGGTCCCATGGCAGATCAAGGATGGGTGTGTCATATCAATAAAGGTGTGTACACCCCTCATAGCCATGGTATGCTCTGACAGTTGTCAGTATAATAGTATTGGATTGGTCATACATGGTCCGCTAATGTCGAGAGCTGTAAATCAGACATCAGGCATTCACAAATGACATCTGCCCACATATCATACCAGGTATGTGTTGCTGAAAAACATAGGGGCTGCAAGCATTAAAGTTGACATAACTGACACAGTACAACACATTCAGCAATGGGTTGTACACTTGTGAGGTGTGGTGCACAGTACATGGCAGGGTGCAGGACAGGTGCACAGCAATACCTGATCTTGTCTCCTGAACCTGATTGACTTCTTTGAATCAGTTTCCAGAGCTGTGGACAAGGGTAAGACACAGCCTATCTGGACCTCGCCAAGGCCTTTGACACCATCCCCCACTCTGGAATCATAGATAAACTTACTAAGCTGGGCATTAATCCCTACGTCACTTGATGGGTTGCCAACTGGCTTACTGATAGAACCCACACTGTAAAAGTAGTGAGTGCAGTGGTATCCAGGGGAAGGGGCATCACCTAGTGACACAGCACATGCATCACACACATGTATACTGTTGCTAGCATGGATTGACTATAGCTGCACTGCGTGCTGTTGTGTACCATATGTTATGCATGTTGACAGATGGGTAATAGGAGGATTGTGTGTACTATCATTGTGCAGCCTCACCTGTATGTGTGTGTGTGAGCATCCTGATGGGTTGTTATGTTGTCTGTAGGGTCACTCTGGTGAAGTGGAGGGAGGCTGATGCATGTAGGATGTGCGTGTGCATGTGTGTGTGTTTGTGTGGGTGGCCATGTATGCACATGTGTGATTGAGGGGCTGTTCATACAGCAGTACCTTCCTTTAGGATCGTGCAGTACATGGACATGGACTGACACATTACACACCAGGAATACTTGTCATGTATGTAATCACAGGACAGCTATATATATAATAAGGTCTGTAGCATGGAACAGGCATTGAGCGGGAAGGTAGACACCAGGTATACTCTTAATATAGCATTCAGCAGAGAGGCGACTTACAACCTCATCTGCAAGACCATGGAACATATTATCATGGAACTTATAAACAAAGACATTGGCAACCTTCAAACACTAGACCCAACCCAGTTTGGGTTCGTGAAGGGCTGATCTTGTCTCCTGAACCTGATTGACTTCTTTGAATCAGTTTCCAGAGCTGTGGACAAGGGTAAGACACAGCCTATCTGGACCTCGCCAAGGCCTTTGACACCATCCCCCACTCTGGAATCATAGATAAACTTACTAAGCTGGGCATTAATCCCTACGTCACTTGATGGGTTGCCAACTGGCTTACTGATAGAACCCACACTGTAAAAGTAGCTGACTCCAAATCCAGCTCCAGACAAGTGACAAGTGGAGTATCTCAGGGTTCAGTCCTGGGACCACTCTTGTTTGGCATCTACTTCTCTGAAGTACATGCCAATACTAAGGGACTTGGGCTAACAAAGTTCGCAGATGACTGCAAACTGGGAGCCATTATTGAATCCCCAAATGATGTGGATACTCTACAAAAGGGCCTTACAGAAACAGATGCTTGGTGCCAGAGCCATGGGCTCAAGCTCAATGCCAAGAAATGTATAGTTATCCCCTTTGGGAAAAAAACATGTACCCATGAATTACCACATAGGTGGCAGTACACTAAACACCGAAGGTGTGATAAGAGACATAGGGACACAGGTGGTCAGTGGTCTCAGCTTCGATAACCACATTGCCACAACAGTCAGGAAATCCTTCTATGTGGCGCACCTCATCACTAAGGGCTTTTCATCCAGAAAAAAGGAGGTCATTATCCCACTGTACTCATCCCTCATTAGACCCATTATAGAATACAGCGCCCCATTTGGTATGTATCTCTCAAGACACCTGCAACAACTGGAAAGGTCGCAGAAATACCTCACTAAAACAATCACAGGCCTAAAGCAGATTCCCTATGCTGAACACCTTAAAAAACTCCAGCTATACTCTTTCGCTTATCGTCTACTTAGAGGCGATCTCTGCTTAACATTCAAGGTCATGTCAAACCCAGAGTTGTTGGACATGCTACACTTAAAGAAATCCCAATCCCTCAGAGCCACATGCTCCAGGGATCTAACCCTTGTCATTACAATAAACAAAACATGCTGGAGGGATAGGTTCCTGACCCGGAGACTCCCTAAACTCTGGAATAGACTGCCCATACATGTCAAGCAGAGCGCCTCTTTGGCCCTCTTCAAAAGGAACCTTGACGATTGGATGGGAGAAAGAAAATTCACCCAGGGGATCACGTCAGTCGCCCTGCTAGACAGGGGTCCAGGAAGTAAATAGTGTGGGAAGAAATAGCCTGGGGATTGTTATGACTAGGCTTGTACAGGCCCTAGGGCCGATAGCCTAATACCAACCTATGAAACTATGAACTCACGTATGCAGCACTACAGATGCATTGGGGAAGTATTAGTCAACACCAGGGAGTGTATCCATATATTACAGTTGTCACATGATAGGCTGATTGAGCAGCATATCTGGCATGTACTGAGCAATACATACACATGACACTCCCGGATGTAATTATATGGATTGAACATAGTAGCCTACACATATAGGGGCCATGCTCATGATGTCCGGACATACACAGGGTGAACACTGAATGACAGCAGTGAGGTCATATAAAACCACTACACGCAGGTCAGGCAGGTAATGTAGTAACAGGTCCTGTGTTGTGATCACTTATCTAGGCATTTAGAGGACTATGTTAATGAGTGGTATCAATGTGTGTATGTTACCAAGTGTGATGCAGGATGGGGAACACATGGAAATATACATGGGACTGATGTAAAGTCAGGGACAGGGAGGTATTACAGTGGTGTGTGTGTGTGTGTGTGTGTGTGTGTGTGTGTGTGTGTGTGTGTGTGTGTGTGTGTGTGTGTGTGTGTGAGTGTGTGTGTGTGTGTGTGTGTGTGTGTGTGTGTGTGTGTGTGTGTGTGTGTGTGTGTGTGTGTGTGTGAGTGTACTGTTATGCAATGCTGTACAGCTTTTAAAGTGCGTTTATTGTTTTCCCCCACAGATGGCGAGGTGGGTCAGGGTCCCTCCTGCATGCTATCTGAAGATGATGATAGTACTGTTGAGGCACAGGTGGGGTTGTCAGGGGTCAAAACAGTGCCAACAATTGACACCCCCCTTTTAGCCATCCCAGCCCTGCACACGGTTTCAGTGCCTATACATACCCCATCACCAGTGGCCATAGCGGAGGGACAGCTGACATTTGGTGGCAGTGCACAGGAAAGTGTGGTAACCATGCCTACTGTTTCTGGTCACAGCAATCATAGCCTGATGTCTGGCAAGACACCATATAGGCAGATGTTCCAGGGTGCTCGTGGTAGGGCCATTGGTCATCATGCCCCTGGCAGACGCGATACAGCTGGTACCAGCAGGTGCATGTTTCAGGCTGTCATGATGGTACAGACACATATAGAATGTTACACCAAACAGGGCCTGAGGCTGCAGAGGGCTGCTCTCCATCTGCAAGTGACAACGCCCATGAACTGGCTGGTGCCATCTGTGCACTGAGTTCATGGATAGACGGACTGTTGAGATGATGGCCTTCATCGACCATGGTCTGTCCATGTTTGAACATGTGGTGGGAGTGCGGCGATGGCCCCGTGGACGTAGGCCAGCAATACCAACAGCTGGCAGTCAATGTGGAGGTGCTAGGAAACCAAGGGGCTCCCATAGTGTCAGTACCAGCCTCAGCACTGTGGAGGGCACTGTTCACACCAAACAGCAGCAGGCCACGAGCACGTGGCCCTGGCCAGTCCCAGGAGGGACCTGATTTGTCATCATCAGTTGAGAGTAACACATCAAAACCTGTACCTGGACATGCCCATGGAACCCCTGGCAGGCACAGCCCATGTGTCCATGGCTGGAGGCAGTGAGATGAACACCCTGCCAGGTATGGTCTGCAGCTGTCCATAAACACCTGTGTAGGGCAGCCACATGGCCGAACTGTGTGCATTCATACCCACACACTATACAAACTCATGTAGGGCAACCCCAGCCTACACACAACACATCACCATGCCCATTTCACCTCTATACACCCCTCACCCACACACATGGTGTCAAATGTATGGCCTACCCTCTACCTCTGGCAAACTAAAAAAATACCCTGTGCATATGATGATACATGTGCCACATCCCTGTCATCCATACCATTGATGCAGTGACAGGCTAATATGGTTCTGATGCACACGGTGACTGTACTACAGTGTACCACAGTACTGCAGTGTAACATGTTATACGGAGTAAAGTGTAATGCATATATGTCAGGTAGTGTAGCCATCCAGCAATTATGCATTAAAGCTGTTAGTAACACTGGATGATTGTGGTCTCTATAATGTTATCCATTTGTGTTATAGTTGCACATGTGTCAGCACGAGGATGATCTGCAGTCATATTCCACAATGGGGAATGGCACTGTGTTGACACCATGACTGTGGCATATCTGGGGTACAGTTGAACACATATCACAGATTTGTATAACAGTTGTTGCCTGTGCCACATGGACAGGTGATCCACTGGGGCATGTATAATCTGCAACCTGATGTAGAGTCATCCACATACACATACACTTTTACTTGACAACACTGGGACTAGACCCCTACCTAGGTATGTATTAATATTGAAGTGTGTGGCTTCCATTGCACACACCATACAGCGTTTAGGGTGAGGTATTTTCAGGTAATATGTTACATGCAGAACATCGCCAGACATGTACAGTATGCTACTGGGGGACGTAACGAGTGTATTTGGACAATACATAGTGTGACATACCTTCATATACACATTAACGGACACATAGGCAGACACACATCCAAGAGACCTGGGCCTGTTGCTGTTAACTAGCTTGACTGTGTGTCCATTATGTTACAAGTAGGCTGCACACAGCACATGCATAACTGGCCTGGATTGTGGTATCAGTTACCTGTATGGTTGATGGTGACAGTGGTAACCATAACGTTGTACATGGATCATATACCGGGTGTATCTTGGTGTAATGACAGTGTACACAACACCCACATCCTCCAGTGGATATTGTACTCCCTGAAACCCATGATGACACTCTGACATACCCACCATCACACATGGGCCACAACTGTGATACAACCCATTGTATATCCCAACAGTTGTATTACAGATATATGCATCTAATACACATACCACATGCATAGTAGGGTGTTGCATTGTCATGCCTCACCTATGGGCAGCATCAACACTATCTGTAGTACTGTGTGGCAATGGGTATTGTAATAGGAGTATATGGCCGTGGAATGCTGTACCCTACAGATAAATGGACATGCACACATACACACACTAGCCAGAACACAATGGGTATCCCATGCCTATCACTCCAATTGTACAACACTGTTGTGCTGGTACTGCAAGGCTCATGTAGCCGGTATGGAGAGGAGCTTAGCAGGATACATGTAATGTCCCATAAAGCAGCAGCCACAACTGGCTATGGCAATTGGTGTTGCAGTGGTTGTGAAGGCCCTCATGGAATTCCCACATACAGGTGTGCTAACACACAGGCACTGCTATAGTTAGTCATGCACAAGTACACATGTGTCAGTACTGGGGTGCATCACTGCAGGTGGTCATAGCCGTGTACCTAGCTATTGTCCAAGGAGAGATGGGCTGTGTAGGGGTTGTATGTACAGTGGTATCCTGCCACTTGCCATGTGGCAGCAGGCAATCTATCGATAGACACTACTGTGGTGACCCTCAGGGTGAGAGTGACATGCATCAGCCAATCCTCCAGGTACCTCCTGCACATAGCCACTGAGGTGATCAATGTTTAGTGTCTGTGATGGAGACCTGTTTTCAAGCATGTTCTGTTGACTGTGGTAGTGTAGTGGAGGTACCCATGGCATGTGGTGCGTACAGGGTGTTATCTCCAATATGGGCCAGTTTTTACACAGCTGGGCAGACATGTCAGTGTCACTCAAGCTTAATATGCCTGTACATATCCCAGCTGGATACCTGCCATCTGCACATCTGTACAGGGACTGACAGTCATCAGCTTGTGAAGTAGCTATGCACTAGGATGAATGTGCTGACAGACAGACATTTGACAACAATATGTATGCCATAACTACATGTCAGGAGCCCCTGCTCTCATATGCTGTACAGACGGTAGTCTACAGTTACATTCCACATGTCAGATCATTACCCAGTAGGGATTATATACTGTGACACAGCTCACGCACCAGGGATACAACAGAGAGGCCTCAGAGTCCAGCTATGCCTGCAGGTGTGCCTGTTGTCAGTACTATATTTAGCACTCTAATCTTGCCTGGGTAAGCACTGTCAAAAGTAGTACTGCCATGATACACTACATGCCAGTGTGACAGCATGTACCCTGAGCTACTACCCCTGTATGTAATACATTCACAGTGCTGTACGGGCCTCATATACATCTGTGACCCACACATGACACTCACACCCCTTGCTACTGTAATGACAGCACATGGGTGCATGTATTGTACATGACATTACAAACACTTATTACAGATGTCATTACCCTGCTATGTTATCAGACTGGGTGGTGTGAACTGGTTACCAGGGATAAGACATGCTTAGCAGGTATCAACATTGCTGCAATATAACAGTTAAGCTGATTTGCGCACTGGTAAGCAAAGCCTACACTGTGTAACCACCCATACGTTTACCTGTAGCTTAGCACCACTTAGCTTCACGCAAACCCACGCAAACACACTTAAACTGCTCAAAACTGCCTTAACCACTCTGTATCTGTCAGCCCTTGTTCTGCCCAGCAACAAAATGAGCAACCCTTGCAGGTCTTGAACTCAGGACCCTTTACACTAAAGTAACAGCACTTAACCACTACACCGTGACCACTGCAAAAAACACTGTTGTATTTCCAATATATCTGTCAATACACATATTGATTAGTATTGAACAATTGCCTTTACTTCCACAATTGTGTAGTACTTGTTATTAATATGACTGTTGCATCACATATGTTGTTTTATCCTAATCTACACATAGGGATACATACGGTGAGATACATCCGGGAGAGTATACACAACCGTGAGGTTTACACATGACAGGTATATGGATATATACATATAATAGGTTGATATATATCTAAATGTACATACACATGTATATTCATACATATGCCTGTATACACATCTGTATAGTGCAATATATATATATATATATGGCAATATGTATGCACATCCTATGTGTAGATATGCTTGTTTATGTAGATATATATGCAGCTATCTATAACTATATGTGCATGCATATCTATTCTGATATACCTATTACTGTCAATATATATATAGATAACCATAAGTATATGTGCATATGTATCTCTATCTGTATATGTGTAGACATATATTGCTATGTATATGTATATATCTGAGTGTTTATATGTATATATGTACATATACATATCCATCTATGTACATCGATATGTATATGTGTATATATCTACATAGATAGGTATGTATACATATATGTTCACCATATGTCCTGAACATGGAGTGGGGTCCTACCTCAGCCCCAATAATCCCAACCTCTTAGGGCAAGGGGATGTCAGGTATGTATTGCAGGTATATAAGTAAACTATTGCTACTGTGATAGGGGTTGTCTTCACAGATGTGTTGTGTGTGGGAGATCACATCTGCTTTTAACATGTGCGTCATTGGCCACTGACAGACATCCTACGAACATCATAGTACAGTACCACTGCTAGAACAGTAATGATCATGTGGACTACAGCAGAGATATGGCCAATACATGTGGACAGTCTGACGCACTCTGGTTAGTTCAGAGGTATACACAAAACCCCTTAGTGCAAGACATGTGGACCAAGCCTGACAATGTGGATGTTAACAGCCATGAAGATGGGTATATCACCTACATACTGGTATAGATTTGTCCCCATAGGTTATGCATTCACACATCCCTGTCTGTCCTGACAAATACTAACTGCTGGTACAGATGTGCCAAGGCCACATACTACCCACTAGTTAGTGACATACATCTGTACAACATCCCACTGCTTTGTCTGACATATGGTGGCCTGGCAGCAGTACATCTTGCAAGCATCTGGACATAACATCACACTAAGTACACTAAGCTGCTAGGCATGTAACAAAGCACTGTGCAGGCTACAGACAGACTGCCACAACACTGGTCTACATTTCTTATGGGGGAATACACATGTACCTGCATATATAGCAGGCCCTACAGGCATGTCACACCACAGAGTAACAGACACCTTTATGAAAGTGCATAACCACAACCAATGTTAACACAGCAACAGCCACATATTGTAGCTAGCGTAATATTACAGTATATGGAATATCTGGTTAACACCATCCTCATATGGGGCACTCACACACTAACCCTATATATACTGGTCCACTACACAGTGTGGTTCGATGCCTGTTTGTGGTATGAGACATGTGTGTGTTTGGCCCTACAAACATGTAAGCTGACAGGGTAACATACAGTGGAGCAGCATGTAACATCAGATAGAACAGGACCAAGAACAATAACATCTACTATAGTCTGTACACAGGCCAAGGTACATATTCACAATATACACACTGTCAACAATCACCATGAGTACACAGACCTCAGTACTGTACACACAACTACAGAATGGCAGGTTATGTCCTCAAATATAACCCCTACTATGCATACCATGTGTAGCAGTCTGATATCTCCCTGGCTTATCAGATATGATGTCAATAAATTATGGTGTACAGAACATATGCATCTCTTACTGCATGGCATATGTACAAAGGTTGACAGAGTTGTGGCTGGAGGCACAAACCCAGGGCCAATATTGACATGTTGCTGTGATAACCTCATACATTTACTGTTGTAACAGGGGTGTTGTGACATATGTCTTATGAGAGATATGAAGTCAGTACCTCTCATGTCTGTCACCATGTACTGACTGAAATCCTCACACTATGCTTCTGCAGTTCACAGATAGGTGTTCTGTGACTAACACAAGTAACAAAAGGCACCATACACTGCCCAGTCTGGAGATGACCCTACAGATGGGGGTTTCCTCAGAAACATTGCACTGTCATGACAGGTATTAAAACATGTAAACCAGCCATATCCACACACACCTTTTTAAACCAACATTACTCCAAATGCAGAATAGCAACACTTACATTCTGTAGCCATGTCAGGCACACACCCCTCATGTGTGTTGGCCTTTTTCCACAGTGTATGTTGTTAGAGGTAAATCCCCAATCCATCTGTGATGCTGTGTGCCAAACAACAGATCTAGTTCCTGCTCACAGTGAATGAAAAGGCCCAACACCAACATGATGTTCCTAGATATTGGAGTATGTTTCCATGAAATTGGCTATGGGAGTGTTACCACATCTGTTCCACATGCAGTCAGCTAGAGGAAGGCTGCAATTCATGCAGAGGCCATCAGCTGATCATGACCATCACTTACAAATCACATGCTGCTGCCTAAGCAAAGCAGGTGTAAGTCTCCACATCCACCAGAGAGGGAGTGAGAGAGGTAGACAGAGGCAAAGATAAGTCAGGGAGGGGGTGGGAGAGTAAAACCTAAACATGTTTGTGTCACACACCTACCAGTAGAGGGTATCAACCCCCTGACTGACTATGTATTGCTATCACATGTCTATGCAGTCATTGGACACACCACATAGCTTACATATTGAGGACCTCTCCAAATGTATATGTGATGGTGAGTGACATCTGCAATAGTAATATGGTAGTGATACGGTAGATGTAGTACATTTGCCTGTCAGCACGAACAGGTGTCAGCATCAACACAGCCACACTTTCTCAGGGACCCACACACACTGACACACTTGGCAGGGTCTGGAATACACCTCCTCACTAGTTAGTTTGCCACAATACAGTACTGTACAGGTATCACATGCACCACAGGGGTTATCCGGAGGTTATATGGGCAAAGAGTATGTGGAGGTGTCTGACATCAGACAGCATTCTTCAGTATGCCAATGGGGGTTGTAGTGAGTGTGAATGTGGTCAAAAGCATCATACACCACACACACACAGACACAGGGTGCCAGTACTGACATGCCTTGTACATTGCTTCACGGGTATGTAGTGGTTGAATGTGCCAGACAGCTATACATGGCTAGGTGACAGGTATACCTTGGCAGCAGGCCACATGACAATGGTCTGCAGTGTGGCTCAGGGGTTTAGTGTCTGGATTGGCCCACACAGGTGGGTATTGTATTCAACATCCAGTCACCTGGGTAACTATTGTGTGTGGCCATTGCTGTGCATTGCTTTCTATGTATGTGTTCTTTAGTCCATGACATGGATGGTGTCAGGGATGTGCACACATCTCACATGCATGTACAGTGATATGTGGAACTGTACCTGTTGTGTCTGGCCCATGTTGTGTACACAGATTGTTACCATCAGATGTGCCAGTCCTGGCCTCATGTGGCGGGAACTGGTAATGGACAACATGTTGACCCTGCAACTACATTGATAGCATGATGCAGGTATTCCCTGGTGTCAATGGCATCTGTCCATACAGGGCATGTGTTTAAGGTATGGTATGTTTTTCTTGTGGGTCACATTTGATGGCACCACTGGTGTTGCAGGTTTCCAGTGGGGAACATAGTGAAGGTGCACTGTCTGCATGCAGTTGCCTATTGTACTAATGGACAGGGTGCCATGCCATCTTTAGTCCACTGCAATCACACCATGTTAACTATCTGTGGGCAATATGGAGGGTATTACCAACATTGCAGTTCTTGCCTAGGCAAGTGTGTTTGTGTATGAGACATGGGTTGAGAGTGCTCTCTGGGTAATATAAGGGTTGCTAACTTTGTTCACCAGGCCTTGGTGTCACATGTAGGGGTATGGATTGGCACCCCACCCTCTTGGCTATTTCACATCTGTTATCCTTGTAAGGTGGACATTGTGACATATAATAGGGCCACTATATAAGAAATTTACAAAACCTGCTGTACAATGAGTCCAGCTGTTGCACGCTCACAGCCGCCTCCACACAGGACACGAATGGCAAACACTGACACACACACAGTTGCCATGACTGGGATTAGAACTCCTACTTAACTAGTTTATTACACCACAGTATTACACAGTTATAGAACGCGCCACAGGGATTACTGGAGTACTCCTTCCCCAAAAGTGTATTTCACAGTGAATGACATCAGCAGCCTTGCCAAAGTAGGGCACTTGATCTGCAGTGAGTATGACTGGCCTAAAATGCATTGTTCCCTACACAAACAAAGAACCACACACACAAGCATCCACACTTGCCATGTGTAGGACTAAAACCCTACCAGGGTACTATATCACACTACAGCATTACACTGTTATAGGATGCACCACAAAGAGTACTGGGCTACACTTTTCCCAAAGGTGTATTTCACAGTGAATGACATCAGCAGCCTTGCTAAAGTAGAGCATTTGGTCTGTAGTGAGTGTGACTAGCCTGAAATACATTGCTTCCTACACAAACATCCACATTTGTCATGTGTGGGACTAAAGCCTCTACCAGAGTACTACATCGTACTATAGCATTATGCTGTTATAAGATGTGCCATGGAGATTACTGGACTACATTATTCCCAAAGGTGTATTTCACAGTGAATGGCATCAGCAGCCTTGCCAAAGTAGGACGTTTGAATTGTACTGAGTGTGACTAGGCTAAAAACATTGTTCCCTATACAGACAGAGAGACACACATACAAACACAGTTGTCATGTCTGGGATTAGAACTCCTACCTAACTAGCGTATTACACTACAGCATTATGTAGTTATAGGACATGCCACAGGGATTGCTGGGTTACACATTTCCCACAGGTGTATTTCACAGTGAATGAGATCAGCAGGCTTGCCAAAGTAGGGCATTTGAATTGTAGTAAGTGTGACTAGCTTAAAAAGCATAGTGTCCTACTCAGATATAGAAGCACACACACACACAATCATCCACACTTGCCATGTGTGGTAATAGAACCCTTACCAGTGTACTATATCACACTACAGCATGACACTGTCATAGAATGCACCACAGAGATTACATGGCTGCACTTTTCCCAAGGTGTATTTCACAGTGAATGACATCAGCTGCCTTGCCAAAGTAGGGCATTTGATCTGTAGTGATTGTGACTAGCCTAAAATGCATTGTTCCCTACAAAAACCAAAAAACACGCACACACATCCACACTTACCATGTGTGGGACTAGAACCCCTACCAACATACTATATCACACTAAAGCATTACACAGTTATAGGATGCACCACAGAGATTACTGGGTTACACTTTTCCCAAAGGTGTATTTCACAGTGAATGATATCAGCAGTCATGCCAATGTAGGGCATTTGAATTGTAGTGAGCGTGACTAGTTTAAAATGCATTGCTCCCTACACAGACAGAGACACGCACAGTTGCCATGTCTGGGAATAGAACTCCTACCTAATTCAGTTATCACACTACAGCATTACACAGTTATAGAACACGCCTCAAAGATTTCTGAGCTACATCTTTCCCAAATGTGTATTTCACAGTGAATGACATCAGCAGCCTTGCTAAAGTAGGGCATTTAAATTGTACTGAGTATAACTAGCCTAAAAAGCATTGCTCCCTACACAGACAGAGACACACAAAAAAACAGTTGCCATGCCTGGGCTTAGAACTCCTATTTAACTAGTTTATCACACTACATCATTACACAGTTATAGGAGACACCACAGAGATTACTGGGCTTCACCTTTCCCAAAGGTGTATTTCACAGTGAATGACATCAGCAGCCTAGCCAAAGTAGGGCATTTAAATTATACTGAGTGTGACTAGCCTGAAAAGCATTGCTCCCTAAACAGATAGAGATACACCATTGCCATGTCTGGGATTAGAACTCCTACCTAACTAGTTTTTCACACTACAGCATTACACAGTTATAGGACACACCATGCAGATTACCAAACTGCATCTTTCCCAAAGGTGTATTTCACAGTGAATGACATTGTCAGCCTTGCCAAAGTAGGGCATTTAAATTGTATTGAGTGTGACTAGCCTAAAAAGCATTGCTCCCTACACAGGCAGAGACACACAAATAGTTGTCATGTCTGGGATTAGAACTGTTACCTAACAAGTTTATCACACTACAGCAGTGTGCAGTTATAGGACATGCCACAGGGATTATTGGACTACACTTTTACCACAGGTGTATTTCACAGTGAATGACATTGTCAGCCTTGCCAAAGCATGGCATTTGAATTGTCGTGAGCATGACTAGCCTAAAAAAGCATTTCTCCCTACACTGACACACACACACACACACACACACACACACACACACACACACACACACACACACACACACACACACACACACACACACACAGTTTCCATGTCTGGGATTAGAACTCCTACTTAACTAGATTATCACACATTACACAGTTTTAGGACACACCACATAGATTACAGGGCTACTCCATTCCCAAAGGTGTATTCCAAAGTGGATGACATCAGCAGGCTTGCCATAGTAGAAGTATGGGGAGGGCAGTGTGTGTGCATGGGCCATATCCCATTCATCTAGAGATTGACACACCACATGCAGGCACACGCAGGGTTATATTCCGCAGGTACATGCATACAGCTGCTAGATGACTACTGCCTTGTACAGTCATGTTGCACAGCTAGCACTTGCACAACATAGTATGTAATGCTGATGGATACCAGTGGCTAATTTCTACAGTGAGTGACATTTACACATCATGTGGTTGTAGCCATTCGGCTGTGTGCTGGGTGGGACAGGCCTCATGATGGATGGCTCTTTGTCACAGTCACTCTCTTCCACACATCTATGTATGTCTACTTTTGGCTTATTATAGTGTGTTGTCCTTGGATATTTGTCTGTATTCCTATCCAATGTGTGTGCAAAGCATGACTGGTGTATACTGAGGAGTGTATGCACTAACATCTACAACTGTCAGATATGTATGGTCCACTGTTGTTTGCAAACATGGGCTTCATTTGTTTAAGTGTGTGAGCATGCCCAATATGATCTTTCAGTATGTTGTTGTCTGACATTGCCTTCATTTCTCTAAGTGTGTGAGCATGCCCAGTATGCCCTTCTGTATTGAATGTGTGGATCCATTCCAGGTAGTTTTTACTCCAGTGCAGACCTTTGTGTTGTACACCTACAGGTAGCAAACTGTTTCTGCAGGGTATCTGTAGATCATTTGGCAATATGGGGACAAATTGTGCAAGGGATAGTGTGTACTGTAGGTGATTCTGTCTGTGCTGCTTCTTCTAGATGGTACTGGTGTTAGCAGTGATATTCAGACATGTGTACTGTTATACACTGTGATGTTTTGTGTCCTCAAGTACTGTAAGGTGGACATTCTTGCTCACAGTGATGTCCTGGGGAACAAGGGTGACTGCAGCTGTGTCCAGTATTGTGGGCAGACACCTACATATTCATGGTAGGTTAAGCCATTCTGGAGGGGGAGCTGCAGACACTTGCTGCTGGGTATGTGTATCCAGTTCAGCACCTTGGTACAGTGCTGGCAGAGGACCCCATACTTGTACATCCATCGACATGACAGTATGCCCTTATCTTGCTGTGGCAATACCTCACAGCTGTACAGATTCACACAGGTTACCCAAAGGCAGGGCCATGAGTCAGGACATTACCCCTATTGTGGTGTACGAGCAGGTTTGTAGCCACCCATTTATGTGTTTGTAGCCAGGGATAGTGTGTGCACACAGCTGTTTGTTGGACCTTGCACATTCCATGCTGCCCATGCTCCCACCCCCCCCTCTATTATTATATCCTCTTCCATACATTATGCATACATTCTCTGATACTTTCCCTAAGGTTATCAGCTCATCACAGCTGTGTTTTGGTGTTGGTCCATAGTTCATGCAGCGGGACATCGTGGACACGTTACTGTGGTTTGTCCACATGGCCTTGCATATAGCTTATGTGGAGTGTGTTATGTTATTTGGATGTCCATGACATAACATGCATTGGCAGTACGTGTCAGACACAGTCCTTTGGCAGAGGTCTGTAGGCCATTTGGTGGTGATGCGGGCCAGCTGTGCCATACAGTATATTCCCCTGGGGTGACAGGGTAGGTGTGCTATGTGTTCATGCCAATACTTCTATCAGTATTTATCAGGTGGTGTGGATGCTGACAGGGTGCTACCTACAGCTAGGGACACACCTGCATGGGACACCTGCACTGCATGCTGCATTCTTTCACTATTGCAGTATACAGGTGGAGGTCATATTGTACCCATTCCCAACTGCAGGGATACGACCAGAGAGGTACCTGTGGGTGGTGTTTGGGTGAGCTGGGTGCATGTGTGCTATGGACACTACCTACATCTGATGCACAGATATGCATGGGGCATTCCAGTTATGCTGGCATGTGTAGGTACATCAGCTGTTTCCCAAAACATCAGTCCTACCACCTTTGCAATCTGCAAGTGTTCGGGCAGATGACACTGGTATTCCCTACTACAGGCCCAGATAATGTGATGCATACCTGTATGTACAATTCCAAGGGTGTGTCCATTTCACAGTTACACATTATATACTGTATATCTGGGGTACTTTTCCCTGTGTACTGCTTGTATATCTAGCCCAACAGCCATGGCATGTCTATCGTTCAGGTGCTGACACATATTACCACCATACATTTACAATGGCTTACTGCTAGCATGTGTTATACTGGTGGGAATTGTCTTTGCTACTGCCCCGTGCTGTTCCTGCTGCAGCTGTTTCCACAGGATCATATTGTGTAGCATGGCACATACGATGACAATTTGAGTACATGTAGCTGGTGAGTACTGCAAGGTTCAACCAGATGTGTCCAGGCACTGGAACTATGACTTGAGCATCCCAAACACATACTTTATTATAATTCTGGTCTGTCCGTGTGCTTCATTATGGAGTTCTTCTTTGGGTGTGTGTGCATTTCTGATGGGTGTCATCAGCCATGGCTCCAGTGCGGAACCAGCATCCCCCACTAGGTGTCCATAAGGGATGTCCCCATTGGCAAATCTCTGATACAACTATGTCAGATGCCAGATGTAGGAATCATGATAGCTTCCAGGCCAGCCAGCACACACATTCATTATTATGCCCTGGGTATCACACATGACCTGGAAGTTGATGGAGGGGAAGCCCTTGCGGTTGATGTAGACCCTACATGCTCACCAGGTGGTACTTTGATGCATATGTGCGTGCAGTCTGTAGCACCCACTACCTCAGAGTATACTGCTATTTGGTGGAACAGATGCATATTTCTGCCCAACACCTCATGGGTGTTGGGGAAATATACGTGCTCACTGGCATATGCTTACATGGCATCCAGGAACTGGCGGAGTACCCTGGATGCTGATGCCTGTGAGATCCCCATGACATCCCCAGTTGGCCTTTGGAAGGTACCTGTAGCTAGTATTCTTGGGCCTATACATACCTTGGTATCCATTGGGATGGGTTCCCCTCAGTTAGTTCTGTGTGTCAGGCATGGCCGGCACAGCTCAACAATTTGCTGTAGGAGGTCCCTGTCCACCCTATAGCACTCCTCTGTCTCCAGCTCATGAAACCCCTGGTAGGTTACCCTGGATCTGTACACTCTTCTCCGTCTCCTCACTCTGGGTTGGTTGACAGCATTCACATCCTCACCACCCTCAGTCTCTTTCACATGTTCATAGGTTCATAGGTAGATACTAGGCTATCTGCCATAGGGCATTTATAAGCCTAGCCAGAGTGTATTTGGCTTCTGCCTCCCTATTAGATTAGCCTACTGTGCCTTTGTAAAGTAGGTCACAGAAGGTACCCTTTTAAGATTAGTTTACTGTGCCTCTGTCTAGCAGGGACACAGGAGAGATCCCAGGGGTGAATTTGCGATTTCCCATCCACACGTCCAAATTTTGCTTGAAGAGGGTCAGCGAGGGGCTATGTCTATAGGTTCATAGAAAGGTTCCCCACTTGTATACACTGGTGGTGTAGAGTATTTGGGAAAAAACAGAGGGAAAAGTGTTTGCATAGTTTATACTAGTGTTCTTAGCTGGGCTGGTCTGCTGCCTGTGTAACTGGCTGATTCTGATACATTTCACCTGCCAGCATTGTTAGTTCTCCTAGATTACCTTCCTACTGCTGTTTTCCATTCCCATTGCCTTCCTGTTTAAACCCAGGCATGTGCCGTGCAAACACAGTGCTCAAATGTGCACAGAGCTGCTATTTCCTGTTTTTTTTTTCCTTTAAAACCCAGCGCGTGGTGCGCACACCCGCTTAGGCAAAGTAAAGTGTGCTAGGCAGCCTCAGACACACACCCTTGCTTAGCTCTGCTAAGCTAAGGGCAAACCCGAGCCACAGGGCTCCAATCTACTTACAGTATGCCTGACACACACCCGTATGATGCCAGCTAACTCCTAGGATTGCACCAAGCTATTCCTGCTATTACACTGTTGTGTGCTGACTAGCATGCAGGGGACATCTGGGATTCAGTATCATTCCCCTCATTTGCATAGGATTGCCTGCTGATGCATAGTTACATGTCCCACACTGAGCCTTCCCCCTTAGCAACCACTATTCACTGGCCATCTTGACTTCTGTCTGCCATTGAGTATAATGGCAAAATAGTGATTTTGGTTAGAATGCTTATTTTAGGTATTTTTTTCCTATTTTGCACCTGATCCCATTTGCGTGCCACTGCCCTACGCTTAAACAGCTGAGACCAGCTAAAAAAAAACAAAAGTTAAATTTTTTTTATTTTTGCAACTGTTTTCCATGCCAATGGCCTTTTATTTGGCCATTGGCATGCTTTCTACATAATATCCACCCTTTATTTGGAGCTGTCATGGCTCCGTTTTGTAGTTAGCAGAAATTAACTCTGTTACTGGCGGAGTACATTTCTGCACATTACACTAATCCTGCACGGCCATTTTCCAGCTTCCTGGATCACAAATTCACCTCATTTGCATGGATTTCTCCTGCAAATGGGGTGATTTGCATACAGGGGCTGAGTCCGTGCAGGACTAGTGCAGGAGTGCTTGTGCACATCCCTACAGCTTATTCCTAGATTGCATGGCAGATATATTGCCTGCTGGAGCTCCTGCACTAGTCCTGCACACTGTGTAGGGCTTGCTGAATCTGGGGGAGTGTCTTTTTTTACCTTTAATCTGACAAGATCAAGTTGTATACTTTGGGGTTTTCAGTGGAGATTGGGGCTGTGTGTGACAGGAGCACATGGCTCTGATGCGTACTGTTAAGTCTAGCTTTGCAAAACTATAATACTTTTAAAGTCTGTACTTTAAGATGAATGTACAATAAATTGGCAAGCTTATGAGTAGTTGTTCATGTATGTTTCATATCTGTTTATTGTCTATACTGAATATTTAAAAGTAAAATACATAAAATGAAATGTGTACTTGGCTGGCACACACAAAGTCGGCTGTTGTGCAAGCCTGTAACTACTGTTTCTGTGCAACAGACTAAATCAATGCAGCCATAATATTTTAATTTTAATCCAGGCAGTGACAGCAGATATTTTAGGTTGGTGGTTGATATGATGGCTGTTTGTGGATGAAATGTTTGCCACTGTAGCTTTGGTGTAATTCTGCTTTGCAGAACTAACAGGGGGGGAGTGTTCTTTGGAAATGAAATGAAATGAATGGCCCTACTACTTACATGACTGCTGTGCATTTGGATGGAGTGAGATGGATTGAGTACAAGTGTTGACCTCTGGATAATCTTTATGTGAAAGATGCAGTTACATTATTGTCTTGCTTTCTAATTTCAGAGGTTCGAGCCAGGTACTTTAGGTAGGCTATTGGGATGAGGGACTATGTCAGTGTGAGAATGTAATAACTGGCCATTCACTGTTGTAATTCTGGCTTTGCAAAACTAACATGTCTGAGGGAGTAAGCAATATGCATACAGGCTGTGACTATTGTCTCTGTGCATCAGATGTATTTGAATGCTGGAAGGATCAAAGCAGAAACTGTAGTGGTGGGCAATGAAATGACTGCCCCTGTTTTATTTTTAGTACTGCGAAGTCAGAATTAAAACAGAATGTAAGCTGTGACAGTGTGTGCATCACAAATGCATTAATATAGTCTTTTTCTTTATCCTGGCAGGGCCAAGCCAGATAGTTGGTATGTCATGGGTGTGGGAGACTGTGACTGAAATGAGTGTTGTTCCTGAAGCTGTACTTTAAAATGTACACAACAGTGGCACTTAATAATTTCTGTAATATTTTCATTTCAGTTACAACTACGATAACCAGAATGAGTGAGCAGAGTGTTGCAATGACCTATCTGAAATCTATTACTTTTAGAGACCTGACTTTGGATGAAAAGTTATGAATCAAGAGGACTGGAAGACCCACATCTGATCTGAAGATGGAGTCTCAAGGTACAAGTAGGTCAAGAACATACACACATAACTTCAGCAGGCCAGTGTACGACAAACACACCTGGATCTGTGGTTGTGAGGAAACAAACAGCTTGTACTGCTTCCCATGTTTATTGCTGCATGGAGAGGATGCCTGGACATCAAAGGGTATGAATGATCTGAAGAGAATGGAAGAAACGTCCAGAAAGCATGAATAGTCGGCTAAACATTTTGATAACCAAATGAGTCTAGCAGTGTTGGGAACTGTGGATATCAGGTCTCAGCTAAGTAGTGGATACCAGTTATCAGTGGAAAGACACAACAAGAAAGTAGAAGAAAACTGTCATGTTCTATCACTTGCAATAGACTGCATCAAGCTGTGTGCTGAAGAAGAAGTTTCTTTAAGAGGCCATGATGAGTCTGAAGAGTCACTGAGTGCAGGAATATTCCAGATACTGATAGACTTCACATGCAAGAATGATCCGAAGTTGGCAGAACACTTGAGAACTTTAACTGTTTTTGAAGGAACATCAAAAACTGTTCAAAATGAACTCCTGGACTGCATGCTAACAATATGCAGAGAAGAAATAAAAAAGGAAATTCATACTGCAAAATTTGTAGCAGTAATTGCAGATGAAACCACTGATGTTGCTAGGCTATGGAAAATTGCCCTTGTGTTCCGTTATGTTGTCAATGGACAAGTGTTGGAATGTTTTTGGGGATACTTTATACCACCCGGACAGACAGCAGAGCATATTGCTGGTGTGATAAGACAACATCTGAAGGAAGCAGTGGGAGACCAGCATGAAAAGTGATTGCTCAGAGTTATGATGGTGCATCTGTTATGAGTGGTGTTCAGCATGGGGTCCAGGCCATCATAAGAGAGGAGTTTAAATATGCCTTTTATGTACACTGCTATGCCCACCAACTTAATCTGGTAATGCAAAGAGCCACACAACAGAATACTGAAGCAAGGACTTTTTTTAACACTTGGTGGAATTCTAGCCTTTTTCTCTCATTTAGTTCAAAGACAAGCTGCTCTGGATAGTATAGTATCACAACGCATGCCAAGACTGTCAGGAACATGGTGGAATTTTAACATCCTTACTGTAAATGCAGTGTATGAAAACTTGGAGTTACTGTCAGAGTGTTTTCATTATTAGTACAAGTGTCCTACATCTGATGCCACAACTGTACAGGAAGCAAATGGGCTACTGCGAACAGCTGAAGATGATGAATTTAAATTTTGGCTTGCTGTTTTCCATCTTATAATGTCCCATTTTGGCATTCTTTACAGGCAACTTCAGTGTTGTACCACAGATGCAACCATTGTTGAAAAGAATGTGCATACATTTTTTGAAAGAAATTGATGGTGTCAGATCAGGTATCAACAGCATTGCTGAACAGTATCTACAGACAGAGAACATCCTGTCAAGACGTAGATGAGGACCATCAGCTTCCCGACCACTGCATGAGACATTGTTAATTGCTGCAAAGGAAGTGTGTGATGTCATAAAGTTTCAGGCAACATCACGATTTCAACAAACTGGCCATCTTCAAGCTTCTCAGCTACTACTGCCTGAAAATTTTTCAATATACATAAGAGAGCTTCCAGAAAATCTATTCACAGCAACAACAGACAACCATTCATTCCTGTTATCCACACCCCTTCCTGTTGGTCCCATCCATTCAGCTGTCTGCTGCAGCCCCCCTTTGATTTGAAGTCACCAGCTGTTGCTGGTGCTATTTATTTCCATTTAGAAGCTTGCTTCACAGCAACAATAGACAACTATCCATTTCTCTTGAGGGGACAACTTAGAACGGAACTTCGAGTGGTGTATCACCATGAAGAGTTTGCAGCAAGTGACAGTGCAGTCCAGATGTTAAAATTCTTGGTGGGCAATTCATTAACCAGTGTGTTTTCAGAGATTTACAATGTGTTGTTGATTATAGCAATCACTCCAATGTCAACTACTGAGACAGAAGGTTATTTCTCAATACTGAAAATAATTAAAATGTTTCTTTGTAGTACAATGGGGCAAGAAAGAATGAATGCATTGGCTATGATTTCTATAGGAAAGGTGTTAACACAGAGTATAACTAACTTCAGCCAAAGTGTTATAGATTTGTTTGCACAAAATAAAGACATACAAATTGACTTTATCTATGAATAACAAACGAGAAATACCCAGAGGAACACAATAGAGGCTCTTATATGGTCATGTACTACACTGCTATAAGCACTTATTTGGAACCAGGCAGGGTCACATGAATAGTGTTTGCTTGGGAAACTTTAAACTTCCCTTTTGAGTATCCATGAAAAAGGGGGGAAAATGAAATCCAGTATGACCTGATGTGCTTCAAACCAGACCACAGCTTCTCTTTAGGTGCAGAAACCCAGTGTGATCAGATGTGTTCCAGACCACAGCTTCTCATCATATTTGCAGCAAACTGCAGAAGTAAGTCTTCAAACCAACCTTTATATACATGTAACAATGTGCTGTGTAGAGTATTCAGCATGCGCCATAGTGACTGAGCATTTATTTCATGTAAATTGGTAAGCATGGTCATCATTGATCCCACTGTACCATAGCCTCAACCCTTTCTAGTTTGCCACACCCCTTCATGTTGGTCCCACCTATTCAGCTGTCTCCTGCAGCCCCCCTTTGATTTGAAGTCACCAGCCACCACTGGCGTTACAGTGGCCTATCTGAAATCTATTACTCTTGGAGACTTGACTTTGGATAAAAAGTTAAGAATCAAGAGGACTGCAAGACCCACACCTGATCTGAAGATGGAGTCTCCAGGTACAAGTAGGTCAAGAACATACACACACAGCTTCAGCAGGTCAGTGTATGACAAACACACCTGGATCTGTGGTTGTGAGTAAACAAGCAGCTTCTACTGCTTCCCATGTTTATTGTTGCATTGAGAGGATGCCTGGACATCAAAGGGTATGAATGGCCTGAAGAGAATGGAAGAAAATTCCAGAAAGCATGAACAGTCTGCTAAACATTTTAACAACCAAATTAGTCTAGCAGTGTTGGGAACTGTGGATACCAGGTCTCAGTTAAGTACTGGGTACCAGTTTTCAGTGGAAAGACAGTGGAAGAAAACTGTCATGTTCTATCAATTTTAATAGACTGCATCCAGCTGTGTGCTGAAGAAGAAGTTACTTTAAGAGGCCATGTTGAGTCTGAAGAGTCACTGAGTGCAGGAATGTTTTGAAGACTGATAGACTTCACCTGCAAGATTGATCAGAAGTTGGCTGAACACTTGAAAACTTCAACTGTTTTTAAAGGAAGATCAAAAACTGTTCAAAATGAACCCTGGGCCGCATGCTAACAGTATGCAGAGAAGAAACAGAAAAGGAGATTTGTACTGCAAAATAATTTGTAGCACTAATTGCAGATGAAACCACCGATGTTGCTGGGCTATGGAAAATTGCCCTTGTGTTCCGTTACGTTGTCAATGGATAGGTGTTGGAATGTTTTTGGGGATACTTTATACCACCTGGACAGACAGCAGAGCATATTGCTTGGTGTGATAAGACAACATCTGAAGGAAGCAGTGGGAGACCAGCATGAAAAAGTGATCGCTCAGAGTTATGATGGTGCATCTGTTATGAGTGGGGCTCAACATGGGGTCCAGGCCATCATAAGAGAGGAGTTTAAATATGCCTTTTATGTACACTGCTATGCCCACCAACTTAATCTGGTAATGCAAAGAGCCACACAACAGAATACTGAAGCAAGGACATTTTTTTAATACTTGGTGGAATTCCAGCCTTTTTCTTTCGTTCAGTTCAAAGACAAGGTGTTCTGGATAGTGTAATATCATGACGCATGCCAAGAGTGTCAGGAACACAGTGGAATTTTAACATCCTTACTGTAAATGCAGTGAATTTAAAAATATGAAAACTTGGAGTTACTGTCGGAGTGTTTTCATTATTTGTCCTACATCTGCTGCAGCAACTGTACAGGAAGCAAATGGGCTACTCTGAGCAGTTGAAAATGATGAATTTAAATTTTGGCTTGCTGTTTTCCATCATATAATGACCGATGTTGACATTCTTTGCAGGCAACTTCAGTGTCGTACCACAGATGCAACCACTGTTGAAAAGGATGTGCATACATTTTTGAATGAAATTGATGGTGTCAGATCAGGCATCGACCATATTGCAGAACAGTATCTACAGACAGAGAATATCCTGTCAAGACTTAAATGAGGACCATCAGCTCTCCGACCACTGCATGAAACATTGTCAATTGCTGCAAAGGAACTGTGTGATGTCATAAAGTTCCAGGCAACATCACGATTTCAACAAACTGGCCATCTTCAAGCTTCTCAGCTACTACTGCCTGAAAAGTATTCAACATACATGAGAGCTTCCAGAAAATCTATTCACAGCAACAATAGACAACTATCCATTCCTGTTGACCACACCCCTTCCTGTTGGTCCCACCCATTCAGCTGTCTGCTGCAGCCCCCCTTTGATTTGAAGTCACCAGCTGCCACTGGTGCTATTTAGTTCCATTTAGAAGCTTGTTAAATAACTTATACACTTTGCAAGTGGATCCTGGGTGACACACACAATGCAGATAAGGCATTCAGAACTGCTGTTGTCTTCCTTCTCCCTCCTACTAATCATTCCCAGTTACAATCCATTAGCAACTAACAGAGATGTAGTGCCTCCACTATATTAACACCTGCTACATGAAGTCAGATGTTTGGTATTCAGCAATTATAGTGAATTGATAACTCATTTGAATCTTCATCATGCTCAGAGGCCTGAATCTACACTATAAAAAGGTAACCATGGAGCTAGAAATCTTGAAGGTAAGGAGACTTGTGTATTTGGAGAAAACAGAAGTTTGCTATTCCTTTTGATTTATCTGCAGAGAAGGTTTCTAATCTAGTTAAACTATGATGGTATTTTTAAGTACATTCAATATGTTGCAACATGTTAGAAAGCCAATTATACATATGTAGTAGAAAATGGAACTTTTATCTGTATGCACTTCTTATAGTTCACTGTTGGCACAGGCATTTTTGGCTGGCATTTACTTTTCTGAGATAGGTTATTAACTTTTATGACAAGTGTTTTTTTTTTTTTTTTTTTTTTTTTTTAATTATCTTACTATCTTCTATGTTATTTCAGGGAAATGTAATGCACTATGTCAATGACACAGGGTGTTGTGCCTCTCAGCTGGCTCATAGACACCTCCAAGGGAGTGCTGGGCACTGTGAGAAGTGGCTGACAATCAAATACAACTGACATTTCTGTTGTAATGTGTACAATTGACTTATGTGGTATTCCTTGGTTTGTACAAACTTTCATTTGTTGTACTTTTGAGGTGGGGGATAAAACAAAAATGTGCGTGTTGCCATAATGTGTGTGTCAAGAGGTTTTCTCTTGAAAATGTGTAGTTGTCCTGTTATTTCAGTGGGAAATAATACATTATATAAAGCCCACAAACACTTTAATCAACAAAGAAGGCAACATAGAAACAAGGGCACACTCTCCAATTTATTCTTCTTAGCACTTTTGTCTCAGACAATGATAAGACTTCTTTAGATGACCGTAAAATCAAGAATCACCCTTAAATACTCATGTACAATCACATGCCAGCATCACCCTATTTTACATTTAAAGAAATAGAATAAATACATCCTAAATAAAATATCATAATATATATAGATATCTATATATGTTGTGTCTTTTGGCTTTTCCCAGTTAGGGGTTGCCACAGCGGAACTTTGGTCCGCTAATAATTAGCAGTAGATTTTTACGTGCAGAGTTGCCAGCCCTGACGCACAACATTCAACGAAGGTATGCCCATTCACGCATGTCTCCACACAGAAGACGCTTTAGCTGAGAATCGAACAGGATAACATCTTACTGTGAGGCGAATTTAAGATTCTTTTTTTTCTCTCAACTAGGGGTGTGCAGCAGATCTGCCAGTATTATAAGCATCCCCTGGCAATCTCTACTAAGCAAAATGGATCAATGTTTTTTTCAAGATATCTAAATTTGCCACAACCCAATCTGCAAAATGTCATCATTACCTAGCTTTAAATCAGTTATCCTGCTTACAAGCTCCATGCTCTATCACCCAGTCAGCAGTTATAGTCAATATAATCAATAAATGAAAATATCATCCTGCACTGTAATCTTTAGTGGAGACTTATACCCCTACATGGCCACAATGCTCCAAAGACAAGTTCCTATTAACTATAATTGAAACACACGTATCGACCTTTATGTTTCTGTACTCAAATAATATTTCAATGTCTGGAATTCCATCCACACCAGCATCAAAAAACAAGCCATCCCATCCAAATTAAAAAAATTGCTAAAACAACACTTTAAAAACACCTCCCCAGGCTAGGCTGCTTTAGCCCTTACATAACTGCATTGCCCCTGTATACTGAAACAAAGCAATTCCTCACTTTAAATCTCCTTATGTCTATTACCCTTTTTCTCTTATAGCCAATTATTTTGTCTCTACTCACCCACTGAAACATTTTACCTATATTAAAATTCTAACTCCTACTCACTGCCTTATATAGCTACCTCAATTTCACTCCAATTCTTTATATCTATATCAGCTAACAAACAGATATGCTGCTCACATATTCCTCACCTTTTCTCTGCTTTAGAGTCATATGTCTCAAGTCTCATCTCTCATATTTATCCTTCCCGTAAATGTAACATTATAAATTGACATTTTATACCTCACTGTGTATGCAAGTTTGTTACATATTAATATCTAATTACTCTATATTTTACTGATCTTAGAATCATAGGAGGTTACTAGGCTAACAGCTCTAGAGTCTTTTTAAGCCTAGCAATTCATGCTCCAATTTTCCCTGGGGAGTGCTTTGCAAGATTAGTATCTACTTCATTTGATACATACTTGTTGCACTTTCCACAATTACTTCCCTTTTAGTGTCCATTCCTTTCACTTATTACTTCTGTGGTCCTTTTCAGTACTTCAGTGGTCCTACCATCCATCATAAATGCTTCTATCCAACTTGTTTTGTCCCTTATTTGTCGAGCAGTTCACTTCGAGTCATCTGAGCCAAGTGATGCACCATCCTATCATCTTCTTAGAGCTCTGCTTTTTCTGTCTCTGCTTCTGCATCTTTCTTTGTTTTTGTGCCTCAATCTCCCATGAGAATGGCTTCTATTTGTTCTTTCCCTCAGATATATCTTTTCCACTGGTCTACCTTCTACTTTCATGTCTTTTTTTCCTCATCTCCTTGTGGTTTTCTTTGTAACTTGTTTATTTGCTGCTCATCTCTTTTAAAGATGTACAAACGTTCTGTACCTACTGGTGTTGCCTTCTTCCCTATAGGGATTTCAGCATCTGACATTGTACACCTTCCCAGTGCCTCTGAATCACCTATACAATGTCTAAGGTTGGTCTACCAGACCATGTCTGCCATACGACTCAGATTTTTACTGGCCGGGTTGTTTAGCTGTTTGTGATAGCTTTGTTTATACTTTTGAATATCCTCTATATCATGTAGCCTGAACCATTCTCCTTCCCTTTGTACTTCCAGAACTGCATGGCATTTCAACCATGGAGCTGTTCCATTCATTCTTGGCTCATTTAATACCACAAGCATAGATTTCCTTCTCTTATAGAATGTTTCAGAGTAACCTTTCACTAGCTTTATGAATAGTCCTAAAAATGGGTAGCTCTTAAGTCTTTTTGCTTGCCTTATTATTTCATTTTTTCACTGCAAAGGAATGAGAATGTGAAAATATGCATGGGTCGGCTTTTTGCTGCTCGTCTATTTGGATGTCTTGTACTCCAATTTAGCCTGGTGTTATTCCTTATTCCAATTACCCTGGTGTTATTCCTTATTCCAATTTACTCTGGTGTTATTCCTTATTCCAATTACCCTGGTGTTATTCCTTATTCCAATTTACCCTGGTGTTATTCCTTATTCCAATTACACTGGTGTTATTCCTTATTCCAATTTACCCTGGTGTTATTCCTTATTCCAATTACCCTGGTGTTATTCCTTATTCCAATTTACCCTGGTGTTATTCCTTATTCCAATTACCCTGGTGTTATTCCTTATTCCAATTTACCCTGGTGTTATTCCTTATTCCAATTACCCTGGTGTTATTCCTTATTCCAATTTACCCTGGTGTTAATCCTTATTCCAATTACACTGGTGTTATTCCTTATTCCAATGTACCCTGGTGTTATTCCTTATTCCAATTACCCTGGTGTTATTCCTTATTCCAATTTACCCTGGTGTTATTCCTTATTCCAATTTACCCTGGTGTTATTCATTATTCCAATTTACCCTGGTGTTATTCCTTATTTCAATTACACTGGTGTTATTCCTTCTTGAGCTGTTAAGATCATCCATCTTTTTAGCCTGTGCTTTTATTATGTCTTTTAGTTCTTATATTCTGTGATTCTGCTCTTGCAGCTTAGCATTTATGGTTGCTTTTTGTCCCTCTAGACCTTGCAACTTCCCTTGTTGTCTTTCTAATTAGGTTTTGTGTGTGTGTGTGTGTGTGTGTGTGTGTGTGTGTGTGTGTGTGTGTGTGTGTGTGTGTGTGTTGTGGAACTCGCAGATTATCCTACTGTGAATACCTGTTCATACAAAATGTCATTATTTCACCTTACTTGCAACTTTAAAGGCGGCCAAATTTTATTTATTTTTATTTATTTATTTTTATTTGTTGACTGGGGGTGTCTGACTGAGGTAAAGCCATTTTTCAGCAGGAGCCTGGGGAGAAAAGCTCCTAGTGATTACAAACAAATTACAATTCCAATGTAGTTTAAGAAAACATGCAGTAGTACATAATGGTTGGAGGACATAGGTCAAAGGGGAAAAGACAGCAGTACTGTTACAATTTAAAGATATAAATGTATAAGTCTCATGATAAATTAGACTATTAATTAATACATGAACTGCATTGTACCAGTATCTTAGAAGGAATTTACAGATAAAGGGATGGGAAAGAAAGTGAAGACGCAGATAGGTGAGAAAAATGGGGGTAGATTAAAAAGGATAGAGTATGATTATGAGAGGGACAAGTAAAGAGAGAAGAGTCATACAGCTAGTTTGTATAATAGATGTATTCAGGGAGGCTGGGAACAGTGGCAGGTCCAGTGTCCTTTAAAGTACTCTTTTGTGGCTGATTTAAATTGTTTAGGATGTGTAAGAGTAATAGTAATAGAGGGGTTGTAGCTATATATGTTACACCCAGATATGGACTTGGTTTTATAGATTAGAAATAGATCTTGGGTTGAGCTCCTGAAGTGCCTTGTACTATGTAGTAGGATATGAGTTAGCTTAAAGCTGGACAGTAGGCTGGCTGGTAAAGAATGGAGTGAATGGTTTGGAGCTGGGAGAGAAGAAGCAGGTGAGGACGTTCGAGCCGATTTAAGTGTTTTAAGGAGAGGCAGTGATGGGATTTATAGGTTTAGTGGGCTACAAATCTCACTATCTTGTGATAGGTTGATTCAAGATTTGCAAGTAGAGTAGAGTTAAGATTTGTAAATATTTGGGAGCAATACGTTAGGCAAGGTAGAAGATAGGCATGTGTGAGAGTGATCCTAGCTTCAGCGGTGAGAATTTTTTTATTTCTATATAGAAGTCCTAATTTCTGATGGGCTTTTCTGATACTATTATTTATGTGAAGGTCGAGTTTTAGCTGGTCATCGATGGTGATGCCAAGGAGTTTTGTGCTGGTGTCGACTTTGATAGGGGTATTGTTAAGGGCCATTATGGAGAAGGAAGGTTTGATGTGATTAACTGCTTTGGGAAGAAAGATAATAGTTTTGGGGTTTTTTTTGGGTTGAAGATGAGCTGATTATTAGACAGCCATGTCTCAACTGCATTGAAGGATGACTGCGTGGCTGTTAGAAGTTCAGAGGGAGAGTTGGCAATAGTGATGACTGTAGAGTCATCAGCATATTGGACTATGGAAGACTGTGGGCAAGAAGAATAGAGTAAGTTGGTGAAGACATTAAAAAGTAGTGGTTCAAGAATGGAGCCTTGAGGACACCCATTCTTACTGGAAGGGGGGTATATAGAACAGAGTACCATCTCACTGATTGGTGTCTGGCAGTGAGATAGCTGGAGAATCATGCAACTGTATCCTGGGAGAAGTTGAGGTCAGACAGTTTGTGCAGAAGCAGAGAGTGAGAAACTGTGTTGAAGGCCTTTGATAGATCAAGGAATAGGTTCATAGGTTGGTACTAGACTATCGGCCCTAGGGCCTATACAAGCCTAGCCATAACAATTCCCTGGCTATTTCTTCCCACAATATTTACTTCCCTGGACACCTGTCTAGCAGGGTGACTGATGTGATCCCCAGGGTGAAATTCCTATCTCCCATCCAATCATCAAGGTTCCTTTTGAAGAGGGCCAAATAGGCACTCTGCTTGACATGTATGGGCAGTCTATTCCAGAGTCTGGGGAGTCTCTGGGTCAGAAACTTATCCCTCCAGCATATTTTGCTCATTGTGATGACAAGGTTTAGATCCCTGGAGCGTGTGGCTCTGAGGGATTGAGAAGAAGCTGGATTCAAACCCTGCATGTACTACATGCTAAACCAGGCTTCTACCACTGCACCACGGCAACAACAAGGAAAGAAATAAGTTTATGATCGTCTCTGGCTATAGAAATAGTGTTGTGGAAGGATAGTAGAGCTGTAGAGGTACTATGTTTAGGTCGGAAACCATGCTGTGTATGAGTGAGCAATTATTCCTGTATGAGATATTCCATAACTTGTTTATGTATACATTTCACCAAGACTTTAGATAAAGGGAAGATGATAGCAATAGGTCTGAAATTGGAGATTTCAGAGGAGTATGAGTAATGCATAGAATTGTTTCCAGATTGATGGAACTTTGGATTCGGAGATGGAGCGATTGATAGATACAAGCAGAGCAAGAGAGCGTGCTGCTATCTGCAAAAAATATGAAAGGATGCTGTTAGCAGATACAGAGCATGGTTTTAACTTAGAGAGTAGAGTTTTGATGTGGGTAGTGGGAACTGAGTTAAGGGAGAAAGTGTTTTCTGAGTTTGTAGATGGAGAAGGTACAGAGCAGTTAGGTGCATTGGTGTTTAAGGAGCTGGGGCTGAATAATTTTGATATTTATTTATTTATTTATTTATTTACATTTGTTGACCAGGAGTGTCCGACTGGACATAGGTCCATTTTCAGTGGAGGCCCTGGGAGAAAAGCTCCACAGTTAAAATAAACAGACAGTAGTTACATTGGCTTACATAGCGATTTAACATAGCAATTAATTACAAACATATTTACAGATGAAGAACATAGTACATCAGTAGACAACTAGAATCTTTATCTGTGAAGTACATGACAGACATTAACAAATGTTACAATAAGAAGTTCCTGCTGTATAAAAAGTACTAGGCTTATGAGCATCTGAGCTTGCTATAATCAAGGTAGTTAGTGGGGTGGAAGGAAAGGTAGTGGTTGGATGGGGTGGGTGATATTAGAGTGGGAGATGCAAGGGCATAGCCAGCATGTTTTTAGGTGCACTTTTAGTAAAGTTTTGAAGTGGGTGCATGATGGTACTTAGGTAATTGTGGGTGGGAGGGAGTTCCATAATTTGGCTATGGCGCAAGAGAATAGTGCTTCACCAGCAGAGTTATTGGCTTTAGTGATCTGCAAGTGATTTTTGTTGCTGGATCTTAGTGGTCTGGTGGTGCGATAGGGTTGGAGTAGATTCTGGAGGGATGGGACATTTAATGGATGGTTTATTAGTTTGTGGGCGAGTGATAGTTGATACCATTGAAGGAGGTGAGGGAGTTCAAGCCAGCCCAGTTCAGCAAGTGAGAGACAGTGGTGACTACGGTAGGATGCCCCTGTGACGAATTTGGCGATTTTGTTGTAGCAGGTCTCTAGCTTGTTTAGATCACATTGCCTTAGGTTGGTATATATTGGAGAGGCATAAAGTAGGGTGGAGATAAGGTGGGAATTTGCTATTGAATCTTTGCTGCTTTGGTGAGAAGTTGCTTATTTCTGTATAACATGCCTAGTTTTTTCTGAACTTTTTTTATGGACATGGATGTGTGAATGTCAAATTTTAGTTTATTGTCTATTTCCACTCCTAGAAATTTGGTGTGTTCAGTTGGGTATATAGTGATGTTGTCCTTTGCTGTGATGTTAAAGTGAGAGTTGTTTTGAGTATGTTTGGTGGGTTGGAAGATGAGTAGTTTAGTTTTGTTTGGGTTGAGTATTAATTGAGCATCGGATAACTAAGTTTCAACAGAGGAAAAGGCTTCCTGTGTGACTTTTTGCAGTTTGGGTAGGGACTGGGCTGAGCAAATGATGGTTGAGTCATCTGTGTATTGTATTGTATTGATATTGATTCTATAAAATAGGTGTCAAAGGTATTGGCTGTTTCTACAGGTCATTTGTCTAGACATGGATTGAGTGGTGCAGGGTTGCCAGGGTACAGTATTGGTTTATAGTGTTCCAGAATTTTTTAGAATCAGATTTTAGAGTTATTGGGAGGTTGTTGTAGAAATCTTTTTTATCGTTATTGTTGATTTTTTTGTCTGATTCCTAAGTTCTTTACACCTTTGCAAGTTGGCAGGGAGTTTAGATTGTACCCATGTTTTCCCTGCACTATCTCTGGCTTTGATAAGGGTGCGAGTAGTTTTGTATAGCCAAGGGGATATATTAACTTTAATCTGTACTTTCTGGAGTGGGGCTAGAGGGTTAAGATGTTAAGGAATGTTGAGTTGAAAGTTTGGACTGTTTCATCAAGAAGGAGCTGTGTGTGGAAGTTCCAATTTACTCTACAGAGTAGGTTATTAAATGTCTCAGGGTTAAAATTAGAGAGTTTATGACAGGAGATGAATCTGTGTGATTTAGAGAGATGATGAGTATACCTGAACACTTTAATTGGCGAGTGGTCACTTAGGGAGTCAGGAAGAGTTTCAGGGCTATGGTATTTGGAGGGATTTTAAACAAGTATCCAATCGATTAGGGTGCTGGGAGAGTGAGAGTTGTTAGTATGGGTTGGTTGAGAGATGCGTTGTGTAAATCCATATAGATTTACATGAAGTTGAGAGTTTGGATTACAGAGGGGTTTGCCAATTTGTGTTTACGTTGCCATGGAGGGTGGTTTCATTAGAGAAGTTTTGGGGAGATATGAGAGAATGTTCTCCAACAAGGGGATGTTGTCCCCAGGTGGGATGTAGATGGCTATTACTGTTGCCCCAAGGTGGGATGCAGATGGCTACTACTGTTGTCACCAGGTGGGATGTAGATGGCTACTACTGTTGTCCCCAGGTGGGATGTAGATGGCTACTACTGTTGTCACCAGGTGGGATGTAGATTGCTACTACTGTTGTCCCCAGGTGGGATGTAGATGGCTACTACTGTTGTCACCAGGTGGGATGTAGATGGCTACTACTGTTGTCCCTAGGTGTGATGTAGATGGCTACTACTGTTGTCCCCTGGTGGGATGTAGATGCCTACTACTGTGGTCCCCAGGTGGCATGTAGATGGCTACTACTCTTGTCACCAGGTGGAATGTAGATAGCTACTACTGTTATCACCAGGTGGCATGTAGATGGCTAATACTGGAATAGTGGTAAACCCATTGAGCTTTAGGTTGGCTGCCAGTACTTCTGCTGGGGTAAAGGATGGCATGAATTGCATAGGATGGGTGATACTGAGGTTATTGGAGTAAGTAATGACAACTCCTCCTCCTTTTCTGTTAGGACAGTCTAGTTGAAGTATATTATATCCAGGGGGGAGAATGTCTTTATCAAGGTGTTGAGGTTTTAGCCAGGATTCAGTTAGGGAAATAACATCAGGGGTGTGAGTAGCTATCCATGCATGAAATTGGTTAAGTTTGTTAAGGATGCTTGGGGTACTGATAGAGTAAAAAGAGATTTTTTTGTTTGTTATGGATGAGTGGCCTGTATTTGGAAAGGAGTTTAGTATGGTGGTAGAGTGAGACACCGGTCCTGGATTTGGGTGTATGTCACCAGATAAGAACAGGGTAGTAGGATAAAAATGAGGTTTGATTTTTTATGAGTAGTATTTAATGAGCTTTGTCTTGTTTTTTGATGCTAGTGTGTGGGAGGGAGGAATTTATATTTTATGGAGTTGGGTATTGATAGGAAAGATAGATGCAGAGATAGATATAGGATGCTGTTAGTAAGAGAAGCCATAAGTATGAGGGTAGGTAGGGCCTTTATGAAAATGGGGTAGAGGCATGGGAGATGCTGGTAAAGTGAGTAGGAGGAATAGTGGCGGCAGCAGTAGGGTTGAAAGGAGTGAGATATGCATGGTTGGAGAGGGTGAAGAAATATGGGTAGGAGTTCCTTGTCCCATTTTACTAATTTTTCCTTTTGAATTTCTTTTCTCTCTCAAAGACTATTTTTATCCAAATTTCTGCAGGCCCTGTTCAGAGTTTTTGGCTTTGGCAGCCGTCTTGGCTGGGTTCTCCAGCACTCTCTGTGTCACATCCCTAATTTTAATACATGGCAGTCATGTAACTATGACCTGTTCTTTACAATGAGCAGTGAGTATATTTTAGGTTTTTTTTGTCTCTAAATCACTAATTACTGGAATCTTTATAAGATTTATAAGTTACGTTTAACTCACTGATAGTTTAACTCATTGATAAATAAAACTGTTTAGATATTATTTTAATGTTAGATCTCAGTTTATGTGTCTTCAGACTTTGCATTCTTTGATACAGTAACCTCATGTTTATTACTGAGGTCGATTCCAAGATGCTCGCCGGCTAGACAGCTCCCTATTCACTGAGCTCCTCACAGCATTGGAATTACCTGCTATTTTAACAACTTTTAAGTGAAATTTTTCCACAGATTTTTTTACAGAAAGTATCTCTGATACATCTTCTTCATTCTGGGTCTATTTATTTTTCGAAAGAGTGCAATTCTTATTCTATTTTACTTCAGAGTTTTTTTTGGCCTCAACAGTTTCTGGGCACGTGCACTATTGAAACTCCCTGCTGTGTCAGAATTCCTGTGTTCACACCTCCTTCCTGGGCATGGCTGGCAACTCTGACTCCATGGAGACGCAGTCTACCAAGGCCAAATTTTCCTCTACGCTTTCTCCTGAGAAAGACACTGGATCTAAGAGATTAAGAACCTCCAAACAAGCCACTGAGAACATTAAAGTAAGTGCTAAAGATAAAAGTGACTCCAATTTTTATTTAGAAGATTTAAAGATAGCATTACAGCCCATACAAAGTGCTATTCAGAATTTCTCTGAACAATTTACTGACTTTGGTAAAACTCTAAAGCAGATAAATGATAGAATGGATCTACTGGAAAATAAAAGTCTAGATATGGAAATAAGAACGGATTCTATTGGACGTGAATTAAAATCCAAAGACATTCTCCTTACAGAAGTACAAGCTAAACTGCTGGATTTAGAAGCAAGATCCCGTAGAAATAACATAATAATTAGAGGACTACCTGAATCCTATGATAATCAGAACTTAATCTCAGTGACTAAACAAATATTCAAGGCTTTACTTAACTGTGAGACAACCACAAATATCTTAATTGTTGAAAGAGCCCATAGAGCCCTGCGTGCCAGACAAAATTCTACTTCACCTCGGATTATCTACACAAGATTACTAAACTATCAAGACGCTCAAAGTATTCTAGATGCAGCTAAAAGTAAAAAATACCTTATGTGGAACAACCATAAGCTGACTTTCTCACAGGATTTACCTCCACAAATAAAAATGAACAGACAGAAACTTTCACCTTATTGTGCAGACCTGATAAAAAGGGGAATAAAATTTCGGATGAAGTATCCAAACACTCTCTCTTTCAGCATCAAAGATAAAAGTTATTCTGTTACAGAACCACAAGAAGCAAAATATATATTTTTAAAAGTATTCAAGGTCCTTCCTGTCTCTGTTGCACAATAAATAACTCTTCCTTTCTAGTGTAAGTACTTTCAATTCACAGCTAGTGAATGTATATTTCCTTATTGACATTCATAAATAACAGAGTATGTGACAGTTTTAACATAGGAAATTCAAACTGGTACTACACTGCAGTTTATGAGTTTAGTGTTTTTGTTGTGCTGTTCAATGTTTTTTAACATTTATTTCAGAATTGAATGATTTTATAATTTCTGTGCATATATTTTCCAGTGAGTTTAAGAGGTAATAATGCCTTCAAGCATAGCTGTCACTCAAATAGAGGGCAGTGAAAATCATTTAAATCCTCACGCTTGTGTAGCGTTACTAACCTGGTTAGTTTTCGGATGTTGTCTTTCTCAAGTCAGACACAATCCAATTTCCCTCCTATTTGCCTGTTTGATGGCATGGACAAGCATAAGAGTTTTGGCATATGTTCGTATTGTTGGTAACACCCCAAATGTCTGTTTGCCTTCTGTTGCTTGGCTATTGGTTTTTGATGTGTTCGCAGTTGGTAATCTGATCCCTTCAGTCTTTCGCTAATGAAAAGTATGGTTTCCTTGCTTCGTGATGCTGTCCTTGCCAAGAGTTTCAACTATTACGAGGCGAGTTTGAATGCAGTTTTATTTATCTTGAATCCTTAGATGTAATCTTGTTTTTTCTTTACATCAAGTGCGATCGGAAGATTTATACGCTGTGGATAGATCTCTTCGCGTTCACAGCGCTACATTCAGACATGCGGAAGTACAGTATTCCTAAATCACTTCAATGTCATGTTTAAACATTGCTTTTAAAAGCGGAACTCTAAACATGAGTTCTCAAATATGCCAGTTACTTAGTTATGCCCTAAACTGCTTTTCACTTACAGATATTTGAATACGAAAGTGTTATTAAGGATTGAACTGCAACAAGTGCATTAACACTAGTATTTATTCATAATGTCCCTATTCTCAGTCTAATACACATAATGTTTCCTTTATTTAGACAAGCATTGTTTACTTAATAGCATACACTCTGACTTTCTGGTATGTCCATCATTAGCATAAGTCCTGTAATATCATTGAGACAGTTATCTAACTGGATGAACAGGTGCTGTGCCAGTGATGATGATGTTTGTACATAGGATTTTCAGCTGTTTGGTCAATAGGTTAACATTTCCTGTCATATAATTTTCTTTTCATTATTGCTGGCAACATTGATGGATAGATTTAAATATGCCTTATTGTAAGATTATTTCTCTCTCATCTGATTCTATAATAACGACCCAACCAATAAGGGGTCTTGTTTCTTATTACTGTTTTCATTATTACCTTGTAAATAACTATACTTTTTTTTCAAGTTTATTATTAGGAATATTATGTTATTCATTTTAAATGTGTATTATTCAACATTGAATAGTTAGAGGTATAGTAGTCTTTGGTCTACTTTCTAAGGTGCCGTATTTAGATAACCTAATTTAAAGATACACCCATATTTGAGCACAATAATAATATGTTTCATCAAGAGTCCCCCACCTATTTTTATTATCATCTGGTTACATAGATTTTAAATTTATATTCAGTATGTTGGTACAATATGATTTCATATGTTTAATTTGGCAATATATTATTTTAGTTATGTATTTTTATTACCAAAAAAGCTCTCACATTTATTTCAACTTTACAAAAGAAATGGGGTCTAGATTGGGGAAGATTATTTAGAATTAACTCTCCTTATAAGTTTATTAACTTTTAGGTATTATAATGTTTTATCTCATCACTAATATTTGTTTTTTTTAATTATATTTATTATTTACAGCTTATGACATTTATTTAAGCATTGTCACAGTCATATAGGTTTACTAATGTCCAGCTATATTATTGCTTTTTAATTATATCTTCGTCTCATTATATCTCTTGACATTCTCATTACATATTGTTGATTTAGTTTGTTTTACTTAAATTTACTACATTCATACTTATCTTTACAGGAGCTTGTGAATACACAGAGGAATGGGGAATGTGGGTGTTAGGCATCTTGTATTTAGATTGTTGTGTAAATATGTTTAGTTATGTTAACTTGATTTTAGTCCTTTTTAGGACTTTACCTAATTCTGTTCTCTTCACTTTGGTGATTATGGTGACCACGTATTTACATCTTATATTTTGGTATATTTGTCTTCCTTCATTAGGTAAGTTTAGGTGGGTAGGCACTGGGTTAGGGATGAAAGAAGATAATGAGTTTGATCTTGTTCCTATACTGCTACATACATTTACACAGAACTATCATCTTATTAAAACTATGTTTTCCTTTTTGTATGACATTCACTTTCAATTTCTCTCTCTTTATAAAATATTTGACTTACTCCTTCTCTTCTAAAGGACCTTTAGATGTTATATGGCTAGTCTGTTATTAGTGGACTCCTGGAATGTAAGAGGGATCCATAATAAAGATAAGAAATCTTTATTATTCCATTTAATTTATAAATCCCAAGCCAATATTTGCTTTCTACAAGAAACACATATACCTAGAGAGGATTGGTACAAAGGTACAAATAAAAAATGGATCCAAAAAATAATAGCCTCTGGTGACTCTTCTAATTCCAGAGGGGTGGCAATCATAATTAAGCAAAAATTTCAGGGACTTATTATCGACGAAAAATTTGACAAGGAGGGTAGATGGTGCTACTTTACTACTAATTTTCTCAATCTTGATAAACCACTTCTGATTCTAAACCTTTATGGTCCTTGTAATTATCAACATATTTTCATTTTGCAAATATATAGTATCCTTTCTTCCTACAAAGACCATTATGTTATTGTGGGTGGAGATTGGAACGCAGTGATTAACCCTGACATAGACCGAACCAGTTCTTCCTCTACACATAACCATCAAGCATCATTAGCTCTTGAAGATTTAATAATGGAATATAATCTTATAGACCCTCTACAACTCATTAAATATTCAGAGAAAAAAGATATATACACCTATTATTTAAAATGCTATCATTCTTGGGCAAGATTAGATTTTTTTCTCCTATCTAATTCGCTTTCACATTTGTTAGTGGATTTTATTACTGAGCCTAGATTTTTTTTAGATCACTCTAGAATTCTATTAAAATTAAATCTAGATTTCAAGTCGGCTCATATATTTAAAAGGAATTGTTGGACAATGAACAATAATTTGCTTTCTAATAAAGAAATTAGTAAATTATGTATAGATATAATTCAGGATATGGAACACAGCTTAGAATCTACAGATATCCCCTATGATATCCAGTGGGCAGCTTGCAAGGCTAGGTTAAGGGGTATGCTTATTAGTAAGGCCTCATACCTTAAAAAACAATTCAATAACAAAGAAACCTTGTTAAAACTAAAGATTCAGTCTCTAGAAAACAAATACAGATTTATTCCAGATTCTGATGTCTATAAACAAATTATAGATGCTCAAAAAGAACTGATTTTATTACATCAAAATAATCTTTCATTACAGGAGCAAAAATTACTAGTCACTTACTCTGAATGGGCTCAAATACCTTCAAAAACCTTAGCTAGGATAATTAAAAATATATCTGACAGGCCCAAAGTATCGCCTATACAATTCAAAAATCAACTATACAACACAGACAAGGAAATTATGCAACTTTTTACATTGCTATATACTGATTTATATTCTAAAACTTCTAAATCAACAGTTAATCTTCATATTAAAAATTTCCTAGGGTCTATAGCATTTCCTATTCTGAAGGAAAATCAGCAAAGCATCCTTTCGGCCCCACTTAGTCTTCTAGAAATTTCTGAGGTGATTGATAGTCTCAAAACTGGTAAATCCCCAGGTCCGGATGGTTTTACTTCTGAATTCTTTAAATCCTTTAAGTCTGTAATAGCTCCCTTCTTACTCAAAGTTTATAATTGCATAAAAATAAATGAAATATCTGATCTTCATTGGAATACTTCAAAAACTATTTTAATTCTTAAAAACAACAAAGATAAAACAGACCCTCATAATTATAGACCAATTTCATTAATCAATATAGACATCAAGATCTTATCCTCCATTCTGGCTAACAGAATGAAAAAGGTAATATCGTCAATTATCTCCCAAGAACAGACTGGTTTTATGTCACACAGACATGCATGGGATAACACTATCTCTCTGGAATCCATCATTCATCTTACTAAAAATGACAATAACCCAATATATGCACTAATTCTTGATGCATCAAAGGCATTTGATAGAGTAAACTGGGATTTTCTCTTTCAAACAATGTCCTGCTTTAATTTTCCCATCACGTATATTAATCTAATCAAAACTCTTTACAATGAATCCTTTACCAAATTATATATTAATGGACTCACATCACCCCCTATAAAGATTACTAGTGGTATGAGACAAGGATGCCCCTTATCTCCCTTTCTTTTTAATTTGTATTTAGAACCTCTACTTTTATTCATTACTCAAAACACTTTTCACAGGATTCCTAGGATCTTAAACAATAATTTACGTTTCTCAGCCTTTGCAGATGATTTAGTTATATTCTTTCAAACTCCTATCACAGATCTTAAAAAAATTATTAATTCCATTGAAACTTTTTCTCTAGCATCAGATTATCATATCAATTCCCAAAAGACTCATATCTTTCCTGTAAATCATCTGGCACATAAACCACATTTATTTCCGGACTCCTATTATCAGATATCGTATGGGGTTAAATACTTGGGTATTAACATAGTTCATAATAGCCTATCTTCATTTCAAAATAATTTACATAAATTATGGACATCATTAATGTCAGACATGCGTAGGTGGGAACGTCTTAACTTATCACTTCTGTCTAAAGCAGCAATTATTAAAATGAATATTCTTCCCAAATTTCTTTACCAATTCAACTCTTCTGATCAAATCATTCCTAAATCTTTCTTTGATAAAGTTAATAAAGAACTTGCTAAATTTTTATGGTTTCCTAAAACAGTTAGGATTTCTTATTCTAAATTAACAATTTCCAAAGAGAGGGGTGGTTTAGGTTTACCTAATTTGTATTTCTATCATTTAATTGTTTCGGCAAATAAACTTCTCTTCATTACTAACCTGAATAATATTCAACACAATCATTCACCATTTTGGGCTAAAATATGGCATCACTACATTATTTCCAAGAACATAAACCCTGCTGCCATTCCATTCAACTCCTTAGATATTCTGAACTCTCTTAAAATCTCAAATTTCTTAAAACACAAGATCAAAGGATTTCAGGAGTTATTAAAACTAATTAACTTTGATAATGTTTTCCACTTATTACAACCACTACATCTTAATCCCAATCTCATGTTAGATAATACACCATTTAATCTAACAAATTATCCCCTTATTAAAAATTTGATTGTTTGGGATCTCTTTAAATATAAAGACTTGTCCTTGGCTAATCTTCGAATTACATTGAAAGCTAACTGTAGTTATACCACAGTCCTACGTCAGCTAAGAGAGGTGGTTAAGGCTAAATTCACTCACATTATGCCGAGAGAGCAAGACTTTAATAATCTAGAAACTTTAATTAGAACACTATTGTTACCTGAGAAAATGTTGTCAAAATCCTATAACTTGTTAAATAAAATATTACAGGGTTCTGTATGTCTCTTTTCTAATTTCTGGGATAAGCATAATCCTCAATTAAATGAGAAACAAAAACTCTTGGCCATTAGAAACACTCTGAAACACTTTCCTTTCAAGAAAGTAATTTATACCCAATTGATGATAAATAATAATGCCTATTACACTCCCTCCAAACTTAATAAATTTGATGCAAATATTTCTCCTTCTTGCCCTTGTTGCTCCTTTCCTGATGCAGACCTTTTACACATCGTTTGGTACTGTCATTACTCACATAAACTTTGGACTTCCTTGAAAGTAAGATTACAGAAAATGGGTTATCATAAATCCACTCTATCCTGGGAAACTGCCATTCTTCACATACCTTCAGTACATCTCTCCAAATCAGATACATATGTGTTCATATTTATTTGCTCTCTCATAAAACTTTACATCACCAGAAACTGGCTTGACCGTACTAATTTGAGTTGGAATGCCTTTAGAACAATGGCTCATTTGTACATTTCAGCACATAAAACTCTGTCAAAAAGTCCTAAAAAGATGGCTTTAATTAATAAAGTAATGGAGAAGGTCCTTTCTATTATTAATTATGACTAATAAATTCTAAAATTATTTTTTTTTTGTACAGTGTGGGATTTATTCATTCACTGACTTCACATACTCAAATGTTCACAACATTATGTTATCCTTCGCTAACTGGTTACCATTTGTATATATTGTACATAAAGTTTGTTGTTTTTTTTGTTTTTTTTTTTATCTCACTGTCATGAGTTGTAATGACTTTTACTAGTTGTATAACTTCAATCAACTCCTAAATGACTGAATGTATAATGTTTTGCTGTTTGTTGTTTGGTTATATTTCATAAATCAATAAAGAGATTTTTGAGAAAAAAAAATGTTTATTACTGAGGTCTGATAAAGACCTGTTTGCAATATGTGCCCATTTTGGTCAACACCTTTAACTGAGGGTATCTGAGGCTTAGCATAACTAATTTTTGATTTATTGCTGTTTTGATTAATTCAGATGTCCTTTTTGGAGAGTTCCTCCTGCATCTGATCATGAACTTGCATCTTTTGCAAATGACTTTCTGCTGTATCAAAATAACTATGCTTTTCTGTCAACATACAGCTATTTGTAAAGTGTTTCAGGTATTCAGCAAATGAAAAGCCTCTGAAAGTCTTACGTAGTTAGGCACAGTCAGATAGCTTGGTGAACAAATTCAAGGCCTGTTAGCCATCAAGATGATCAATGAGCCAGATTCCATACTGGAATTTGTGGCAGCAGATGTAGGTACCCAATTCCTTCTTGAAAATATGAACTGAACTGCTGAGTTTAATTGAGAGATGGATTTTATAGTACAGAAGATGGACTGTTATATATTTAAAGTTGTCACATTTCGTGGTATGGCTGATATTGACTTTTATTAATTTTGAGTGCCATCTTATTTTCAGATTTTCATGGTTATTCCAAAAAAAGGGCCTGAAATAGTAAGAGATCTATTAATAACCTATATCACAGACATTGATTTTTCTATTAAGGTGATAAGATACTAAGAAAAAAGAGAAGTTGCTCAGTATATAATATTGTGTATCTATCCTACTTTTTAGTAATGTTGTATATTGTCTTTTCACTCCCAGGCTGAGACTGAAATAGACCCATTGGGGTCAGTGTTCTACCTTACTTAACATATTCAAAATAAAATAAAATAAATGGGGGTGGGGGTGACATTAACCACAGTCAACTGCAAGGATGCTCCATGGCAGACACATGTTAGTTTGCAGTGATTTATCTCTTAGTCTGCTCAGAAACACCTGGAGATATCAATTTAAGCTGGAGACTGTTTCTGGACTACTATGCACAGCTTGTCATTAACACAAAAGTTTTACACACTGAAATTTATGAAAAAGAAACTACTGATGCTATATGTAAAACCTGTCCCCTTGAATCAGTAGTCATTGTCAAATGTATTCTTTATACATAGTTATGATTATACAATACAAATGTTTTACAAAGTCATTAACATTCTGTGCATTCTCTAATTATATATACTTTCATGTGCTTTGTATATGCCATCTCGGAATAATTAATTACATTCCTTTCAGGAAAATGAATCCTTTAACGTTATAATGCTCAGCAAAAAATTTTTAGTATTATCATTTGCATTTAATTCATTAATTCAAGCAGAAGGATTAAGCCGATGTTTTTAGTAGGTTTATTTGTTTATTAACATTTTCAGGTAGCTGCAAGCAAATTATCAAATTTTTTTGACAGTAAACTGAAGAGAATACTTCTCTAGGGTGTAAATGCTTAGTATGAAAAATTACATAAAGTGAAAACATTATGTAAAGCTTATCTCTATTTCAATAAAGTTATTCCTGTATGCATTGCTTTTACATATTCTGCATACTGGCAATATAGAGGATACACATTTTCAAGCAATTATTTGCTTCTATCTTAGTTATTTTTCTCTAGCAATCTATTCCATTATCTAAGTAGTGTAATAAGCAGAAGGCTGAACATCCCTACCCCCATCCGCAGTCCTCAGTTTATCCTGCAAGATTTGCAGATATTTCCAGGTAACCTTGGGGATACAATCTTACCTGTATGTGATAGTTCTGGCCCATGGGCTTTTCCAAGTGAGATGAACTTGGTACATATTATAAGGCAGAAATGCAATGTCTATCCTCTATAGGCACCCAAATCACATCACAGTGGCCAACCTCATTGTACTGGAGTAAGACTTCCAATCTGGGCCCCTCATGGATTGCCACACCCCTCTCTCTGTCATGGATGATGTGCTTATCATCATAATGAAATAACCTTATTTCAGCAGCCCTATCCATGATCTAATCCTTTTGTTCATTAGCCAAAGCCTGTGACTTTAGGTGAGAATGAGGCTCTATAAAGGCTTTTAACATGAAAGTTCATCCTAGTTCTATGCCCCACTTTCAACACCACAGTCTGAAACAAGGCCTGCAGTACTGCTACCTTCACATCCATCTGTTGATCAGTTTCCCAATCCAATCCACACTCCCTTTTGAAAAAAATTCCAAGATAAACACCTTCACTTTGAACTAACATCTCCACCATGACCTACTGAGAAGAATCCACTTTCTTTTCAGAAATAAATATGAACTTCTATGTGGATGTGATGGATATCAGCATCAAATCATACCTGTGCATGCTGGGCATTTCATTCACTGGAAATCAAGTAGACAACAATTTATGCAGGCTACATAAATGTTACCACAGTGTCCATAAACTGGATAATTTCAGACCTTGTTTGATCCATGAAATCCCATGCATGAAAACCATGAAATGGAGAGGAGATAAAACATACCCTTGGTGGATTTCTGCTTGCACCCTGAAAATATTGACTTTATGAGAATGTGGACACAGCTCTTGACATATCAGTATTGGGAACAAATATCATCTAGCAGTGTAAGAGTCACCCTATGGTTTAGTAACACTTTGCACAAGACCTTTCAGTTACACAGCCACATGCTTTTGCCAGGTCCAACAAGCCCTTGTAGAAAGCACTGTCAGATTTCCATTACACATCAAGTATGTATGGAACAATGTGTTGATCACTTTTCTAAGGCCAAGACAGAATCGACCTTTCCCTTCTTGAGCCAGAGACTCATATAACAGATAAGGTCACCTTTCCAGCAACTGGAAAAGCCTTTATAGGAAGGCCAAGGATCATGATGTATCTACAATTACAATACAGCCTCCAGTGATTTTCTTCTGAAAATAAGAATAACCAATATGTGGAATTCAAGAAGTGCTTTCTCTCCATAGCTTCTGCACCACATTAAAAAAATGTGTTAGCCATTACACTATAACACGTTTTAATGAGAGCTAGTCCAGAGTCTTAAGTCTGTGAGTTGTAGTACCTGAAGTCCAGGGTTTGATTCTGTTAGCTCTTATTTGCCTACCATCTGATGTTGAACAATTCACATAACCAGACAATGCTTTTGGACAACTTGGAATTTGAGCTAGGCTCCTTAATGGTCTCTTGGACTCGAAGCATTGTAACTAGCCTTAAAGGTATGCCTTTAACATTCCTGACCTAATCTCATTTACTAGCACAGATACACTACCAGGGAATTTTATAATTTCCACAGTATCCTTATATATACAATTGACCCTTGTCCCTCAAATTGCTTATGGCACTGTAACCAAAAAAGGGTATTGCTGTTATGTTCAGAAGTTGTTTTACATGTATTTTCCATTTCCTACAATGCTTATAGTAATGGTAAGTATTTCTGAACATCTGTGAGAACAACTTGGGCAAAAATACAGCATTCCTTACTTAGATGGTTTGGCAAAACCTCTCTGAGTGATCTGAAAAGCACTATCAATGACCTTACCAAACTAGTCTCATATTGTGTGCATTGCATTAATGGCTGATACAGCTACTGACTTCCTTACTTTTCAGTGTATTTCAGTAAAATGTGGAGACATTCATGTGCTAACACTTTGAGCGGTGTCTCTTTGTTTAACTTGATGGCTTCCCCCTCTGCAGATTCTATCACTGGGGTCCAAGGGTAGTTTTGTGAGAAGTACTGGCCATCTTATGGACATAGGTTTACTTTCAACTTAATTAATGGGGTCTAGTATCAAGTCTATTTGATAATATCTGTCTGGCCATCCCGACTTATTGGGGAAGCTCTTATAGATGTAGGAGGTGACCCCTTCCTACATATAAACAGCTGTTAAGCATTTTTATTACACTCTCACTGCACATTTGTCTTGTCCAGCCATGACTCGGGTCATGTTTTTAAAATCACTATTAACTGCTTATAAGTTGACAGTTTGGAACCTCTCCTTACTGGAATATTCAGAACATATGGCCTCATGTCTGATGAAAAGACTAACATTTCCTCCACTGACCTTTGCTTCAAAGGGCTCTGGAACCATGTTTGCCTACAAATCATCCTTTGTGAACAAGGTCTTCATTATTGATAATTTCTGAGAAACACAGAATTATGATAATAATTTACCATATGAGCTCAGACAAGTCAAGACATCCCTCTTAAATGCACCCATCCAGGATATGCTTGGCATTCTCATGTAAGAGTTTATGCCTGCGAGCAAAACTACTGCACCTGTGGTTTCCAAGTAAACTGCATATTCTAAAGGGCTTTTAGATGCATATACCGAAGTAGCTTTCCTTTCTGCATCTTGTAGTCACATTAAAGAGGTACACTTGTCTGGTACCACATACTCCTTAGTACTTTAGCAAATGACAGACCAATAATATTTAACAACCAAGACATTATGCAGGGTACTAGAGATGTGTGTGTGTGTGTGTGTGTGTGTGTGTGTGTGTGTGTGTGTGTGTGTGTGTGTGTGTGTGTGTGTGTGCAAAAATGCTTTCATATGATAATTTTATTCTATTCTATTTAACTCAGCCTGGAATTTTCACCTTATCCACATTCCCTATGGACTCTAACAGTAGGGAAGATGAAAGAGAACAAGATACAGAGAAAGAGAGAGAGAGAGATGGGTGTGCATCCACACACACACACACACACACACACACACACACACACACACACACACACACACACACACACACGCGCACACACACACACACACACACACACACACACACACACACACACACACACACACACACACACACACACACACACACACACTGCCTGTAACAAGAAGCCTTGATCCAGATCCCATGCTCTCTGCGAAGGTGAAACCTGTTATATCAGGCTTGTACTTCTTTACCTTCTCCATAAATTCTGACTATCATTCCACACCAAGATGAAATACTATGCCTTAAGCATCACTTTGTATTGCCAGACTCTAGACTGCTCTAATGATTTCCAGACATTCCTGCCTCTCAGTTTGCACTGTACGTACAGATAGGAGGTTCCACGCAGCTTTATGGGCTGAACCTGACCAGGTTAGATAAGTAAGTTAGCCACCAGAAGCATGAAGCCAACGATACCCATGGGCCTTGCTCCAAGGGGAAGTCAGGCATCCCTGTTCAATGGTGAGATTCTGATTGTTTGAAGAAAATATTATAAGGGTTTGTTTATGTATTTTTATGTTAACTTTCTTATTTACCTTTTTATAGTAGGGATTATGGCTTATATATAATGCAATCAGTCATTCTGTGACATATCTAACTAAATTATTTTTCCCTAATTTCTTTTTTAAGTATCTTTGTAATTTGCTAAGTAGCAGAATGAACCCTATCATATCTATTATGTTGATAATGGTCCTTGTATAATGACATGAAACTTGGTAGAAATATGTCTGTAATAAATTTAAAGACATTAAAGGGATTTTGCAGTATATAACCTTTAGAAAGGCAGCCATTAACTGCAAAGGTCATTAGGTCACATTTTCATTTGGTTGGCTGATAGCTGCTGAGATTTAATGTTATGTCTCAATAGCACTTTCTTAGGTCTACTCCTATTTTGTAAACGGTTTCCAAAACTTTACTGTCATTTCCCAGTCTGTCCACAATTAAAAAAAAAATGACCCAAAGTTGTATGCCTTTGTATAAAGACAGAAACAACCTAAATCTGGCAACATATGTTATGGTAGCAGTTAAGATTTTCATGCTGGTTACTATATGTGTTTACCATAGGCCATTGAGTACCAAGTACTTAAATCCAGTTTCTCAAAACAACGGACTTGAGTGTCTTGTACCTCTGGCAGGCTACTGATTACTCTCAAATGTTAATAAAAGTTAAGGCATGCAGCCAAGGAGAGGGAGCAGGAGGAGGGATTTAGAGTCATGGATTGGGAAGGGAGTGTTAGAGTTATGCAGTGTTGCAGAGTTTTACCGTGAGGGGATGGGAAAGGGAGTTTTAGGGTTACAGAGCAGGAGGGGAGTTTTACTGTTTGGGAGCAATCAGCCAATTTAGGTTTAGGGAGAGGGTTTTAGTTTTATATTTAGAGTGTGGTTGGGGGCTTTGCGGATAGAAAGAGTAAGTAGAATTTTAGAGTATGTGAGCAAGGACTTGGGTTTGGAACTGGGTGTGAGTTTTAGGGCTGCAGTAGGATTATACAATTTATAGGGTTAGGTGTTAAGAGGGTGGTGTAGAAATGGGAGATAGGAACAGTGGGAGTTCAAGTACTTTCTTTTTCAAACAGGTGCCAGAGAGCAGGTGCATCATATGCTACTAGTGTGTGATCAACTGTTGTAGAAACTTACATATTCACACTTGACACCAAAGAAGAATGTGTATCTTTGCAAACAGAAGTTAGCATTGCAACAGTTCATGCATTGGAAATGTACAGTGGTCTTTTCTTCATTTCTTTTCTTTGCAGAACATTAATTTACAGAGAGACTTTTTACATACTGAGAGAAAATATATATATATATTTTATATATATATATATATATATATATATATATATATATATATATATATATCTATAAAACCACTACTAAATCCCGAAAACTAAAACTACTGATGCCCAAAATCATGAGACTGAATACCCAAAACACTAAAATACCGAAACATCAAAACCGAGAAATTCAAGCTACCGAAAACTGCACTCAACATAACCACACACATACAAATACACACACCGTCCCCCAGAACACAAACACACAAACCTAAATTATAGACAACCAGGGGGGCAAGCCCCCCTGCATCCCCCATGAGGGGGACTGTCCTCCGCACACCCCCCTACTTAAATATTCTAACTCCAAGGTCGCACTGCATACACAAACACATGAAACACTATCACACACCTACATTCCCCTCACACACACACATCACAGTCACAACACACACTTACACACTAAACCCTAACCAACACATTTAAACACAGATACTTACCTGACCTTCCACCATATTGCAACACCAGAAGCGTCAATGTCAAACTCCCGTTGATCGGGATTTTGAAATTCACTCTTCTGGTCTTTTGGTAATTAGGGGTTTCGGCTATATAGTCTCGAAAGTTTATAATTCTGTATCTCAAACTTTTGAGATTATGTAGTGATCCCATATATTTATATATATATATATATATATATATATATATATATATATATATATATATATATATATATATACATATATATTGGTCTACTTCTATTCGCTGACAGCCCATTTCACTGAAACCCATTTCGTTGACAGCTCATTTCATTGACAAACATTCTAGGTGGGGGGCTGTGCCCCCCACACCCCCCAATGTGGGGGGCTGTGCAACCCCACACCCCCCAACTATATATAACAACTATATATATATATATATATATATATATATATATATATATATATATATAAAATTGTCTAGATTTTATCAAACAGTTGTTTTAAGTGAAATGTGCAACTTGTTATTTGTAAATCAGTAATAGCTCTACTATTGGCCAAATGCCAAACCTGAGAGTATCAGAAACAGAGTCTGAATAATGCCAAAAACATAGAAGGAAGAAAAAGTTAACTTTATTTATTTGTTGTATTACCAGGGGGATATGGGAACTCGAAGTAGGGCGATATCCCCTAAAAGAAGTGAATCACTGCTGGTGCAGTCTTATCAATCACATGTTGAGTGACTTCCTATGGAAAATAGTGATAAGACTTGTGTTCCTTGGCATTTTGTGCTTGGTGCAAATGATGCTAGGGGAATTTCAACTCAGCCACATGTAGAGGTACTGTCAATAATGTACACATTCCTGTTTTGAAATTTTGCTTTGGGGATAAGTCAACATGTATTTGTATTTTGTGTGTGTGTGTGTGTGTGTGTGTGTGTGTGTGTGTGTGTGTGTGTGTGTGTGTGTGTGTGTGCGTGTGTGTGTGTCTGTGTTTCTTTGCATGTTTGCACATATCTGTCTACGTATCTATAAATGTTTGTGCGACTGTGTATGCATAGGTATGCTTGTGCTTATTTTTGTGTGTGTATGTGTGTGTGTGTGTGTGTGTGTGTGTGTGTGTGTGTGTGTGTGTGTGTGTGTGTGTGTGTGTGTGTGTGTGTGTGTGAGAGAGAGAGAGAGAGAGAGAGTGAGAGAGAGTTTATCTGTGTGACTGAGTTTGTGTGTGTGTTTATGTATATATTTGTGCATCTGAAAAAATGGTTGACTCCTTTTGGATCTCTTGTGATTTGAGCAGTCCTTGTGAGTCTGTGTTGGAGTATACACATCTTTCATATTAGCTTACTACTGGGCATGTGGATATGTTTAGCAATAAAGCATAGTGAGCACTTATAGACTGTGACTCACAAGACGAACAATGATTATTTATACCTTATTTTAGGTATTTGTATATATATTTATGTATGCAATCAGTGGTGTCTGGGGGTTTATCAACTTGTAAATCTGCTATCCAAAGGGCTTCTGCCACTTCTTCTCAGTTGCGTATATCACCCCCTCTTTTATCTGTTTCACATAACTGTAGTACCATAAAAGTAAAGTTGTGTTCAGGTTTATTTGACTTGTGCTGATATAATGCACTGGTATTTTTATTAAGTCTAATGTCACTTAGGTGCTGCAGTATGCGGTCTTTTAATCTTCTGTTCGTTTTACCCACATAAAACGAAGTACAGGATCCACATTTGGCAAGATATATCACATTGTAAGAGCAACAATGAGCATAGAGGTTTGTTTGGTATATCACCCCAGTAATCAGGTGTATGAAAATGTTCTTTTTAGATATTTCTTTACAAGCCTTGCATCACCGGCAACAATAAGTCCTGACCCTTTCACTTGCAGGCAACTTTATATTGAAGTTGGTAGTTGTTTTGTGTAAAAGTTGCTTAAGATTTTTGTTCCTTTTATACAAAAACTTAAGAAAGTTGCCCACTTTCAACATAAGTTCACCATTGTTGGCTAAATTTTTTTAATTGTATAAAAAAACAAGCAGCACTCAACTCAAACCACTTCTCCTTGCACTGCAGTTCTAGTTATAATTTATATTCAACTTTATAAAAGTACCAAGTAACATGCTGAAAGTTGCACTCTCTGTGATACCCCCACTTATAAAAATGTTTCTTATCTAAAAAACACTTGCTACCTGACAACAACTATCTACTTGTTTCATGGAGAAAACATGATCAAAGTAAAAAATGAACAGCAAAGAAGAAACAAGGTCAAGATAAATTGCTTAAAGGATTACTGTGCAGGTTATGGACCACACATGATAGACTGGCATTCTGTTTAGTTTATGGGTAAAGCTTGCAACAATGACTGCAAGTCTCCAGCAAATATAATGAGCTTCTCAAAATACTGTAATCCTGTCCTTTATTATAAATACTTGCCAGGATTCAACAAGCTCTGCCTGGTGTGCAGGAATAGTTCGAGAGGTGCTGCACGCAATATGGCTGATGGACGATCCAGGAACTAGCTCCCTGGATGTGCACGAGTGCTCCTACACTATTCCTGCATGGACACCAATGCTCTATGCTAATTACTCCATTTGCTTGTGAAAACCATGCGACTGAAGTGAATTAGCAATCCAGGAAGCAGGCAGTCATCTGTGCAGGAATAGTGTAACCTGCAGAAATGTATTTGATTACTAACTGAATACATTTCTGCAAATTACAAAATAGAGGCATGACAGCTCTAAATAAAGCATGTATTCAATGTAGTAGGCATGCCAGTGGCCAAATATATGGCCATTGGCATGGGAAATAGTTGCAAAATTATAAAAAATAACTTTTATTTTTTTTGGCTGATTTTGGATGTTTAAGCATAGGGCAGCGGTGCGCAAACGGGATCAGCCTGAAAATAAGAAAAAAGTTGGAAATAAGCTTTTAAACCCAAATCAGAATTTTGCCATGATAGTCAAAGCCATGATAAGACAACAATACCAGGGAATAGTGGTTGCTAAGAGGGAAGACTCAGTGTGAGTGTGGTAACTATGAATTAGCATTCTGTTTCATGCAAATGAGGGGACTGATACAGAATCACAGATTTGCTCTCAGTGTTTGCTTGCGCCCAGTTGTGTAGGTGCAGCAACACCATGGTATAAGTTTAAGAGGTAGATGACTTCACAAGGGGGAGAGTCATGTATGCTGTAAGCTTATTGGAGCTCTGTGGTCAGTGTTTATCCTTAGCTAAGCACAGCTAAGGAAGGGGGGTTGTCTGAGGGTGCCTAACAGTGGTTTACATTGCCTAAACGGGTGTGCGCGCCATGCACTGGGTTTTAAACAAAGCAAAAACAAAAAAAAAAAAACGAAATAGCAGCTCTGTTCACATCTGAGCACTGGGTATGCGTGACGTGCCTCGGGGCTTAAACGTGAAGGCAATGGGAAGGGAAAACAGCAGTAGGAAGGTAATCAAGTAGCACTAGCATAGCTGGCAGGAGAAATGTATCAGAATCAGCCAATAGAACAGGAAGCAGCCCAGCCCAGCACACTGCTATAAACTATGCAAACACCTTTTCACTCTGTTTTTTCCCACAAACTTTACACCACTGGTGTACACAGATGGGGAAATGTTATCTGACAAAACTAACAAAATGTTAGGGCCTGCTGTTGCTCTCATACAGCAATATGTGGAAGAGACTGAGGGTGGTAAGGATGTGAATGCTGGTGACCAACCCACAGTGAGGAGAAGGAGAAGACTGTACAGACCCAGGGTAACCTACCAGGGGCTACATGAGCTGGAGATAGTGGAGCACTATAGGGTGGACAGGGACAATTTACAGCAAATTGTTGAGCTGTGCCGGCCATGCCTGACACACAGAACTAACAGAGGGGAACCCATCCCAGTGGATACCAAGGTATGTGTAGGGTTAAGAATACTAGCCACAGGTACCTTCCAAAGGCCAACTGGGGATATCATGGGGATCTCACAAGCATCAGCATCCAGGGTACTCCACCAGTTCCTGGATACCATGTCAGCACATGCCGATGAGTACATATATTTCTGCAACACCCATGAGGTGTTCACCAGCAATATGCATCTCTTCCACCAAATAGCAGAAGACCCTGAGATAGTGGGTGCTATAGACTGCATGCACATATACATCAAAGCACCACCCGGTGAGTGGGTAGGGTCTACGTAACTTCGCCTCCATCAACTGCCAGGTCATGTGCGATGCCCAAGGCATTATCTTGAATGTGTGTGCTGGCAGCCCTGGAAGCTATCATGACTCCCACATCTGGCATATGACATAACTGTACCAGAACTTTGCAAGTGGGGACATCCCATATGGCCACCTAGTGGGGGAAGCTGGTTATGCACTGGAGCCGTGGCTGATGACACCCATCAGAAATGCACACACACCTGAACAAGAACTCCATAATGAAGCAAATGCACAAACCAGAATCATAATAGAGCATGTGTTTGGGATGTTCAAGTCATGGTTCTGGTGCCTGGATATATCTGGTGGAGCCTTGCAGTACTCTCTAGCTATGTGTACACAAATTTTCATTATATGTGCCATGCTACACAATATGATCCTGCAGAAACAGCTGCAACAGGACCAGCATGGGGCAGGGCCACACAGCCCCCCACTATTGCCAAGGCCAGCACAGGCACAGAGGGACACGGAGGAGGAACAACCTGAGCCTGCCCATGTAGGCAGAAGGAGGCATGCCCAGTATGCCAGGCTTTGGCAAAGAGGCAATGCATAGCACATACACTGACATGATTGGAACCCAGGGAATTACACCTCTCTCTGACTCACACATACAGAAAAAATGATGCCAAACATGACACTACCTGTGCTTTACCATGTATAGGGAGTGTACTATGTGCATCCCACATAGTCAGCCCTCCAACACCATCCTCAAATCTGGCACAGACACAAGGTAAGTTACTCTTCTTATTAATTGCTGAATGGAGTAATATGTTCTGCTAGTTTTATCTATGGTATGGATGTGAGCATGCAAGGGAATTGGGTGGCTGAATGGCATGGCAGCAGATAGTGGACACCTATATGGGCAGCATGAAATCCATAACAAATACTGGTGTCAACAAAGTAGGCAGTACTAGGCAAGATGAAAAATCCAACTGCAGTACATGTGGTGGCTCAAATGTTTGTCCATAAGACACGCACATGCATATCGGTGAGGCTCATATACCCAAGACCAGCCTCAGCCAGCAGGACAGGTGTAGATGACCATAAAGAAAGGCTGTTCTAAGGCCTCCAATTGAGGGCAATGATGTACAGTCCCCCTACAGACCTACACAGACAGACTACAATTGGTCTGACAATTGTATGTTAGTTCTGAAAGGTAAGAAGTCTGAAACAGAAATGTAGGTCAATAAACCCTAAGATCTGTACTCTACTGATATGCCTCTAGTCTGCATGATAGGTCAGAATACAAAACAAAATGGAAGCCAACAGATTACCTGAAATACCAGTACAGTCATAGCAACTGTTTACAGCTGTCAGGTGTGCCCCCCCCCCCCAGAATCCTATGTAGAAATGCAGTAACATGTACATGTGGGTTTAATAACAGTGGAGCACCGATTACCTGAGCTGGCCCAATTTGCAGGATAGATTGCTGCATGTGTACAATATGCAGGGGTCTGTATGTTAGGTTGTTGTGTGTTTTATATTGTGTGGAAGTAGTCAGCATGTAAGCATGGAGGGTTGTGTCTTGATGGCCTATGGCCAGTACTGTTGATGACAGGGCCATGTTCTGACAACTGCAGTGCCAACCACAATGTATCCCAGCAATACCCAATTCAGCAGTCATCCATACTCAGTGTCCAGATGTCAATATCTGTCACTATCTGACAGATGGACATGCCACGGATGTGGGCCCAGACATACACACAGTACACAGGTGGAAGTACCCTAGACAGAGTACATAAAATGTAACTGTCAACTGTACACACTTTTGTAATTGTACATACAGGTTAGTAGCACATTAGTTGTCTGTGTAGTATGGAATACTGATGTAGTCTGGCCAATCACAGGCAGACCACAAAAGGCACAGATATGAAGTAATGAGAGAGTGCCTATGTCCCCGCACAAGGCAGCATAAGGGGAATGTCCCAGGTATATCTGTGAGTCTGCCTATGAACCTATAAGCTGTAAGAAGCTTCCATATCACACATGCACTCAGCTCACCCCACCATCAGCCACAGGTTTATCACAGATCATATCCCTGCTGTTGGGAATGAGTACACTATGACTCCCCACTTCTGTATGGCAATACCCACAGAATGCAGCATGCTGAAGAGGTGTCCCATGCAGGTGTGTCCCTAGCTGTAAGCAGCACCCTGTCAGCATCCAGAGCAATGAATTAATATGGACAGGAACTACTGCCATTAACACCTCATACACTTACCCTGTCACCCCAAGGGAATCCAGTGGCTCACAGCCTGGGAATATAGGAGTGACAGAATGCAGTGGCCTGCTACAGATGGCCTGCATCACTAACAAATGCCCTACAGTCCTCTGTCAAAGGCCTGTGCCTCAACCGTCCTGGCAATGTATGTTATCTAACAGGGTCCCAACTAACAACATAACACAGACCACATAGCACAAATGCAAGGCCATGTTGACAAATACCAGTAGCATGCCCGCCATGTCCTACTGTATGAACTGTGGACCAACCCATAAATACTGCTGGGATGAAGGGACAACTATAGGAATACTTCTCAGATATCGCTCGCATAATGTTTGGAAGATGATAGAATAACAGAGTGGAGGGGTGTAGAAGCATGGACGTCATGGAGTGTGTGAAGTTTGAAACTCTGATGTGTGCCCATACTACCCCTGCCTGCAAACCTAGTTATGGGTGGCTACAAACCTGCTTGTAAACCACAATGTGAAGGGGAACTGACCATATATATGAGCCCTGTCTCTGGGTAACCTGGGTGAATCTGTACAGCTGATAAGTATGGCCACAGCAGGATATGGACATTCTGTTACATTGATATATGTACAAGCAGGGGATCCTCAGTCACCACAGTACCAAGGTGCTGGACCATTTACACAGACCCATCAGCAAGTGTCTGCAGCTACTCCTCCAGAATGGCATGAGTGTGCAAGAATATGTAGGCTGCAGACCACAATATTGGACACAGCTTCATTCATCTTGTATTTCCCAGAAAATAACTGTGACCAAATAAGTATATCTGTCAGTAGTTGATGACATAATACAACACAGTGTAAAACAGTACATATGTCTGAATATCTTTGCTAACACCAAGTATGTAAAACAAGCAGCACAGACACAATTAGTTACAGTATCCCACTATCGTTCGTCCTTTGTGACTCCATATTGCCAACCTATCTACAGATATCCTGCAGAAACAGGTCACTAGCTGTAGGTGTAGAACACCAAATCCTGGACTGGAGTACAGCCTACCTGGAGTACAACCTACCTGGATTGGATTCACACACAATACAGAAGGTCATACTGGGCATGCTCCTACACAAATGAAGCCCATGTTTGACAACAACAGTGGACTATACATATCTGTCAGTAGCAGATGCCTTTGCACACACACCACATTGCACACAATTCATGCTTTGCACACACATTGGACAGGAATACTCACACATATCCAAAGCCAACACAATATAATATGTCAAACATACACACACAGAGAAGTGGGGAAGAGAGAGACCGACAGTGACTGAGAGATTTCCATCATGAGGCCTGTCCCACCCACAACACATCCAATTAGCCAATATCACATGATGTGCCAATGTCAATCACTGTAGACATTGCTTTTGGTAGCCCTCAGCCCTATAGTGTCTGTGGTGCTTGTGATAACTGTGCAACATGATAGTACAAATCAGTATTAATCTAGCATTTGTATACCCAGTCATGTAAAATGTAAAGTTGTGTGTGTGTGTTTCCAGAGGAATTGTTTATGGCCCATTCACACACACTGCACTTCCCATTGCCCATGTTAGCATTCATGCTGATGTCAGTCACCTTGAAATAACCCTCTGCCCAAACTTCAGCATCTTAAGCTCTGTGGTGCTTGTGATAACTACATAATACTATAGTATAACATACTAGCTAGGTAGGAGTTTTATTCCCAGACATGACAACTGTGAAACTCTTTGTGTGTAGAGATGAATGATTTTGAAGCCATTCTCAGTCACTACACCTCCCATTGCCCTACTTTAGCAAGCCAGCTGATGCCAGTCACCTTGAAATACCCCTTTGGACAAAAGCCAGCCCCATAAGCTCTACAGCGCTTGTGATAACTGCATAATGCTATAGTGTAACATACTAGTTAGGTAGGAATTCTAATCCCAGACATGGCAACTGTGAAACTGTGTGTGTGTGTGTGTGTGTGTGTGTGTGTGTGTGTGTGTGTGTGTGTGTGGAGATGAATGATTTTGAGGTCATTCGCAGTCACTACACCTCCCATTGCCCTACTTTAGCAAGCCTGCTGATGTCAGTCACCTTGAAATAACCCTTTGGCGATGGGCTTGCCCTATAAGCTCTGTGGCATTTGCGTTAAGTGTGTAATGCCCTAGTGTAACATACCTAGTTAGGAAGAAGTTTTAATCCTAGACTTGGCAACTATGAAACTGTGTGTGTTTGTGTGAGAGAGAGTGTGCATATCTTTGATAATACCTAATATTATGGACATTCACACTTACTACTCTCCCCTTACCCCTCCTTTAGCACTGCTGCTGATGTAAGTCTCCTTCAAAGATTCCTGTGGAGTGCCCTCCAACATGTAAACTCATAGTATGTGCCATAAATGTGGATCAATGTAGTAGCAGTAACTACACAGTTATGAATTTGAATCTCATCTGTGGCAGGTGTTTGTGTGTGTACCTCAAAACGGTTGGCCCCATTTACACCCAGTGCACATCTCAGAGCCTGGCTTTAGCTGTCTTGCAGATATCATCCACCTTAGAAGTACCTGTTGCCAACCCTAAACCATGTCAGGTCAGTGGTGCATGTGGTGAATGCATAACCGTAATAGTTTGTGAAGATTGTTTGATAGAGGTTTGAACCTCACCCATGGGAAATGTAAATGTGTGTTTAGGGTAAAATTTTTTTTGGGATCTCTCACCCACTACATCACCACATTGCCAGTATTTCCAAGGGCTGGTGATGTTCCTCACCTTAGAAGTACCTTGGAACAACATCCATCCTATAACCTCTGTGGCATGTGCGATAAATGAGGTACACTATAGTAGCAATATATAGGTAGGAAGGGGGTTGAATTTCAATACTGGCATGTGTGTGTGGAGGTATTAACAGGACCCATTGTGGGACAGGTTTTGTTAACTTATTATGTTGAGGACCTAGTATATTTCACAATGTCCACCTTACAAGGACAGCAGATGTCAAACACCAGAAAAGCTGGTGTAGACAATCCATAGCCCTACATGTGACATTATGGACTGGTGAACAATATAGGCAACCCTTCTATTACTCAAAGAAGACTCTCCACACATGTCTCATGCACAAACACACTTGGCTAGGCAACAACCACTATATTGGTAGTTCCCTGCATATTGCCTCACAGATAGTAACCACGGTGTGATTGCAGTGGACTACATGCCTGTTGACCACAACAATACCGCTGACATCAGAAAGTACTGTGATGTGTTACATCTCCTGACTGAGTGTGTGTTATCCAGCAAGTAAAAGGACATGTAATCCTGTTCCATCCCTGCAGTAAGCAAATAAGTGTTTACAGTGGCCCTTTTACTATGTACCCCACTGGACACCTGCAACAACTGTAGAATCTGAAAATCTAACCCACAAAGGGAATATCATGCCTTATACACATGCTATGTATGGACAGAAGTCACTAACTCTACTGAATACCTGTATCATGCTGTCAATGTAGGTGCAAGCACAACCTCAGTTCCATAGCCGGGTCTCACCAAATGGGGTCAGGAATGCTACATCAGAAGATAACAATCTGTCCACTTAACATGCCCCAGAGACCTCAAGTACACTTCCACATGTCAAAGAACACAAAGAGCATGCGTGTGGGACATGTGCACAACCGAGACACTGTCCATGTTATGGGATATAGATCACATACATGGGAAGCAGTGCACATTACTGGCCACCCACAACAGTAACCCAGATAAGTGGATTGTGAATAAAATACCCAACCCTGGGGAACACTCCAGGGACTACACCCCTTAGTCACACTGGAGACTATTGTCATGTGGCCTGATGCCAAGGTATTTCCTTTGCCTAGCCTTGTACAGCCTTCAGGCCCATTCACCTACTACACACCTGTGAAGCAATGATCCTATGCATCTCAGTACTTGCAAGTGTGTGTGTGTGTGTGTGTGTGTGTGTGTGTGTGTGTGTGTGTGTGTGTGTGTGTGGAGATTAATTATTTTAAAGCCATTCACACTCACTACAACTCCCATTGCCTTACTTTAGCACTCCTGCTGATGCAATTTACCTTGAAATAATCCTTTGGCCATGTTGCAACCATATAAACTCTGTGGCGCTTGCGATAACTGTGTAATACTCTAGTATAACAAACTAGTTTGTAGGAGTTCTAATCCTGAACTTGTCAACTGTGATAATATGTGTGTTTCCCTGAGGGAGTGTGTGTATCTTAATCAACACCTGCTTTTGTGGACATTCACAATTACTACACTTCCCTTACCCCTCCTTTAGCACTGTTGCTGATGTTACTTACCTTCAAAGATACCTTTGGACAGCTCGCCAACAAGTAAGATCTGTGGTGCATGCAATAACTGTGCAACACTGTAATAGCAATACATAGTCAGATAAGTGTCTGAAACTCAGTACTGGTAAGTATGTGTTTGTGTGTGTATCATCAGAATCCTGTTGGGGTGATTGTGTAATACCAAGTATATACTGCTGCAAAGTCAAAGGTACAAAGCACAACGAAAAAGTTGAGGTAAAAACACACACCTTTATCAAACACAAAGCTTTCAGGTACAAGACCCTTTCTCAATGATAGACACAGGTACATTAAAATCAGACATTAAATACACGCCCAATACATCACGTGACCTGCAGCCATGGTCATGTGACTAATGCATTAAAATAATTACATTACTTATAATTTTAAAACATAAACAAGTAAAATTAAATAAAATCCATACATACATATATTTGCTTACTTTTGTGTACTTATATTTACATGCACACATATATACGCAAATGCATTACCTATGTTATTTTAACTTAGTGTGTTGTATTTTTATTAGAACAGGTTTTAAGGAAACATCAAAATTTAATCCAGGGGATATATTAGCTGCTAGCCTTACTATCCACTCGTATTCTTTATTATCTAAATGATTACATAAGTCCCCTCCCCTGATAGAGCTAGCAACACATTCTATTACTCTAAACTTGAAACTGTGTGTAGAGCCACAATTTGATGCGTTCCTTAAGTTTTCTAGTCGTCTTGCCGACATAGAAACAAGCGCATGCCTCACACGTTGCCAAATAAACAATGTTACTTGTCATACAAGTTGCATGACACCGAAAAGTAAATATCTTCTTAGTGACAGGATGAACAAAACTACTACCACATTCTGAAGAATCAGCTTTCTGTTTGTATATATCACTACAGCAACTACAATTATAACAACTAAAGGTGCCATTACCTAGTCCATTAAGGGAAGTAGCATTCACATATTCAAAATCTTTGTAAGCTAGAACATTCTTAATAGTCCTCATATTTCTGTATGTGAACAAAGGAATTTCACCTACAACTAATCTAATATCTTCCTGAGCTAATAGCACCTTCCAATATTTCCTTATTATAGTTCTGACTGCATATGAAAGAGAATTGTAAGACATAATAAATCTTACATTAACCTTTTATTTAATTTGTCCATTGGGGCAACAACATCTGTACTTGTATTCAAAAATACAGATGAATACATGGAATACCTATTAGATACTACATGTTCTCTAGCTTCTACCAGCATACCTTCTGGATAGCCACTTCTTCTAAAGTCTCCACATGCCTCATCAATTTGTTGTAAACACTTAACGTTATCAGTGTTTAACCTACTAACTCTTGCCAGTTGCCCCCTTACTATACCCCTAAAAATATGGGGTGCATGCATACTAGACGCATGCAAATATCCTCCTGATGAGACTTCCTTCTTAAAAACAGAAGTGTTAATAACATTGTTCTCCTTAGTTAAAGAAATATCCAGAAAATTGGCAAATGTCTTAGAATAATCAGTCTTAAAGTGTAAAAAGGAAGTAGTATTATTCAAATATATAATATAGTCTTGTAACTCACTGGATGTTCCTTTGCATAAAAGAAAGCAATCATCTACGAATCTCTGATATAAAACTATATTTTCATTCAAAAAGGTAGTTCCATTACCAACATAAGACTTCTCCCATTCATAGAGAACAATATTTGCATATGTATTTGCTACCGGGGTTCCCATAGCCACCCCCGTTTGCTGCAAATAATATTCCTTATTGAATATAAAGATATTATTTTTTAAAACTATATCCAACAACATGCAGATGTTCTCTGTGTGCCTAACAGTAAAAGTGGAAGAGTGACTTAAAAATTCCCTTATTGAACTGATGCCATATTCATTTGGTATGACAGTAAATAATGAAGTAATATCTAACACAACCATGTATATATTCTGACAATTCATGTTAGATTGCTTAACATTTAAATACCATGTTCTAAGTTTAATAAGAAATTCAGTGCTGTCTTTAAGTACAGTTTCACATTTACCCAAAAGTGGTTGTAACTGCCTCTGTAAGTACAAAGAGATAGGTTCTGTTATCCAACCATTTCCTGAGACAATGGGTCTCATAGGGGGATTTTCACATGATTTATGCACTTTCGGAATGCCATATAGTTGGAGAATGATAGGACTAGAAACAGTGAAAAAATGAAAAAATGAAAAAGATCCAAAGAGATGTCACCTGATTGTGTAATGACAGGATCCATGGCAGTGTGGGTTTTGTTACATCATTATATTGAGGACCTATATGTCCCAATATCCACATTACAAGGCCGACAATTTTCAAACACTGTAGAGGTTGTTATAGACATTCATCAGCCATAAATGTGTACAGCCATGTGCAATTACTATGTAACAGTATGGATTAGTAAATAATATAGGCAGCCGTTATAATATCCAGATACTACTCTCCACCCACAGATTATACACAAACACGCTTGGCTCTTAATCTCTTACTCCCTTCCTTTCTTACTTTGTCTCTGTCTCTCTTTTTCTCTCTCTCTCCCCCATCTCTGGTGGATGTTGAAAAGTACATCTGTTTTTCATAGGCAGCAGCTTGAGTTTTGTAAGTAGTTCTCATGATCACCTGATGGTTTCTGCACGAATTGCAGTCCCTCACTTGCTAATTGCATGTAGAAGAGGTGTAGTATCATTCCTATAGCCAATTGCATGAAAACACACACCTATAACTAAGCACTTCATGTGGGCATTAGCCCCTTTCCTTCACCGTGAGCAGGATTCATGTGGGTGTCTGACAAACAGCATCACAGAGGGTAGTTGGAAATACCTCTTACAACAAACACTGTGGAGACAGGCCAACAAACTGGAGGGGGATGTTCCAGACATGGGGACAGAATGTAAGTATTGCTGTTATACATTTGAAGTGATGTTGGTTTAACAGGGTTTGTGTGGCTATGACTGTTCTACATGATTTAAAGTCTGGCATGACAGCGTCATGTGGTTGAGGAAACTCTCATATGTAGGGCTATCTTTAGACTGGTCAGAGTTTGAAGTCTTACATGTGGTGTGTTGCTCACACATTTCCTATCTTTAGAAATGCAATTAGCATACTCTGATGCAGTCATTACATGGTGACATCCATGTGAGTTACTGACTTCATATCCCTCAGAAGAGATATGTCACAACAAACCCTATTACACAAGGACTATTCTCAGTTTATCACAGCAATATATCAATATCGGCCCTGTGTCTGTGCCTCTGTCTCCCAAGTCTGTCACCCTTTGTCCATATGTCACAGCATCCCACTGCTTTTTCAGAAATACACAACACTTATGGTGACCGGGCAACAGTACATCTGACAAATATCTGGACATAACATCACACTAGGTAACTACACTGAGCTGCTAGGCATATCACAAAGCACTGTGTAAACTATAGGTAGACTGCCACAACACTGACCCAAGTTTTCTATGGGGGAATAAACATGTACTAGTAAATATAGCAGGCACTACAGGCATGTAACAACGTGGAGTTACAGACACCAGTGTGAAAGTGCATACCCACAACAAATCTGAACACAGTCACAGTCCCATTATGGTAAGCCTAATTAATAGTACAGTATATGGACTGTGTGAACAAAACCATCCTCATATTTGCCACTCACACACTAACCCTACATATACTGGCCCAATACACAGTCTAGTCTTATGATGTGACTGTGGTATGGTACATGTCTCAGTCTGGCCCTACAAACACATACACTGATATGGTAAAATAAACTGGAGCAGCATGCAACATCAGATAGAAAAGGGACCAAGAACAATGACATTTGCCACAGTCTATACACAGGCCAAATAACATATTCACAATACACACTCTGTCAACAATCACCATAAGTGCATAGACCTCACTACTGTACAGACTACAACAGAATGTCCAGGTTTTGTCCTCAAATATAAGGCCTACTATATATAACATAACATGTCAAGTAGTCTGATATCTCACTGGCTTGTTATCAGGTATGATGTCAGTAAATATTGATATACGGTACATATGCACCTTATATATATATATATATATATATATATATATATATTTTTTATATATATATATATATATATATATATATATATATATATATATATATATATATGTGTGTGTGTGTGTATGTGTGTATGTATGTATGTACTTGTATGCATATATCTACATACGTATATATATATATATATATATATATATATATATATATATATGTGTGCGTGTGTGTGTGTGTGTGTGTGTGTGTGTGTGTGTGTGTGTGTGTATGTATGTATGTACTTGTATGCATATATCTACATACGTATATATATATATATATATATATATATCTATATATATATATATATATATATATATATATATATATATATATATACATATATACTTGTTATGTGTAAACATGAGTGTTGTATATACCTTCACAGATGTATCCTACCATATTAATCTGATATGTGTATATTAAGATATAACAACATGACTGATTCAATACTATGTTCACTTATAAGTACTAAACAATTGTAGTAGTCAAAGCAGTTGTTCACTACTCTTCAGTATGTGCTCTGATGGCTTAGTGGTTAACTGCTGTGACTATAGTGTACAGGGTCCTGAGTTCAATATCTGCAAGGGCTGTTTATTTTGTTGCTAGGCAGAACAAGGACTGTTGGATACAGAGTGGTTAAGGCAATTTTGAGTGGTTTTAAGCAGGTTTGCATGGATTGCATGATGGTAAGCAGTGGTAATGTATGGTTAAATGAAAAGGTGCTTACATCATGTAGGCTTCGCTTACCAGTGAGCAAATGTGCTTAGCATTTATATTTAACCAATGCTTAAACCTGCTAAGCATAGCTCAGCCCTGGTAATCAATGATCACTTTCCAGTCTAATGAAATAGCTGGGTAATGACATCTTTAATAATTGTATTTAATTCCATGTGCATAACATGCTTCTAGGTGCTGTCGTTATAGTAACAAGGGGTGTTAGTATACTGTATGGGACACCTGAGTATATATGGCTAGTAAAACTATGTTTTCTCTTTGTATGTGTGTCATACATGGGTAGTATCCCAGGTTATATGCAGTCACAATTGCATATATTGTATCATTATGTTACTACTGTTAATAGTGCTTCCACAAGTAAGAGTAGATTGCAGGTTGTAGTACTGGAATCATACATCCCTGCATGCAAAGCTGGACTCTTAGTACTGACTATTGTATTCTTGATGTGTGAGCTGTCTGTTATTAAGTATTTGCTACTGGATATTGATCTGATATGTGGATATTAACTGTAGACTACTATGTATATAGGACATGTCATTGAGGGCTGCTGTCATGTAGTAATGGTATACCTATCAGTGTCAGATGTCTGTCTGTCAAAACATTCATCCTAATGCATAACCTGTTGGCTAGCTGATTTCTGTCTGTCCTCTTTACAGATGTGCAGATGTCAGGTATCCATCCTGGCTGCTTACAGGCAACCTATGCTTGACTGACACTGCCATGTCTGCCCAGCTGTGTTATGAATGTCACAGCTAGGAAACCCCACTCTGTATGCACCACATGCCATGGATCACTCAAGTTGCATCAGTTGATAGATGACCTGCTGACAAATGTCAGGTGGAATGATACCAGTGTACCCACATCCTCTACTCTTCTCAAATCTCCATGGACATTAGCCTGGCACACACCTAGGAACACCTGCATCTATGGACCCCAGTAGTAACAAATGTGTCAGTGTGCATTACTGAGAATAACAGTGTTTGTGTGTTTGTAAACTTGTAGTTGATAATACCCTGAGGGCATTCTCACCCACTACACCCCCCATTTCCATAGTTAAAAATGGCTGCTGCTGTAATTGACATTAAATGTATCTTGTTACACTCTTCACCCTATAAGCTATCTGGAGCTTGCAGTACCAGCATAACACTGAAGTACACATGGGTAGATAGGCATGGGTTACCCTCTAAGTCCTTGCAAGTGTGTGTATGTGTGTGAGTGTGTATATTTGTAGGATACAGCATTCTGAGGCAACTTTTTCCAAATGCAATAAACCTTGTCATATATTATAAGAGATAATGATGTTGCTGACATTAGGAGAGCCATGACAAACCCTCACCCTACTATCCTTGTGGCATGTGCAATAAATGCATATCCCTGTAGTAGCACTGATTAGATAGACAAGGGGTGATATTGCAGTCCTGGTCAATGTGTAGATGTGGGTTTGTCAGAGCATTATCACGGGTTTCAGTGAGTAAAATATCCAGTGTGAGGTGCGGATGCTGGATATACTGTCTTTACACCATGGTACCCTTGGTACATGTCCCAGGGTCAATTGTATGAGGACCACTGTCACCATCAACCATATAGGTAGCCACTGTATAAGAGTAATGTTTCAGACATGTCCCTACTGTAGGACATTTGTCCCACCATTATGTTCATCTCTGTCCACACATCTTGCACTGATAGGTTGTTAAGTATACTGCAGGACTCTTATATACCCTTCAGATATCTCACAATGGTGACCACTGTGATACAGTGCAGTTAACAGCAACAATAAGTGAACATGTACAGCATGCATTATGGGTAGGTGTGTTAAATGTGTGCATGGCAGTTACCATAGCCATAACATGGCCGGTGTATTGGCATACCCAAACAAAACAACTGCATACTCACTAGCTACAGGCTGCTGCCCCAATTGTATACTAGAGAGACCTACAAAGTTGTGTGAGACATGTAATGTCAGTAGCTACACCTGTGGCAATTGTACAGGGTGGGAGCAGCATTTCAGTACAACAGTACAAACTCACAATACTAGAGATTATGCACATCTGTTCATTACTACACTGCAGCAACAGACTATGTTATCTCACATATGCATGAAAATACTTTACAGATGAAGATGGATAAGCAACAGTGGTCTAATGTGCCATGGAGCCTTACCTGCTTGCTCCTCATCCATTGTGTGGGTGGCATCCACCTCCACAATGCTATCCTCAGGGTCCTGGCTTGGCTGTCGGCCAGGTGCCACAAGCCTGGTGAGGATCTCCTCAGCATGTGTCAGTGGGGACCGGATGGCATGACCCCCATCTGTGGCTAGCTGGTCCCATCTAACTGCAACAGCACACTGACAGGCATGGCAGATGAGATCAGCGCAATGATATTGCACCTGTTCTTAACTGGGTTATGCAGGCCGACATAATTTACCCTGTGGATGAGCTCGTTCCAGAGGGCGGTCCTCTCCTGCAGATCATAAGCCCTGCATCCAAAGAGGGTTCTGTGGTGTAGTACAATGAAGTTTACGATAACATCATTCTCCTGTGGTGTATACGCAGGGAGACATTCATAGGACATTGTACCTGGAAGACATAAACAGGAAAAAAGGGTCAGAGTGCCTGATAGTGCAAGGATATAATAGTTGTTAATTGACATCACCCCCCCCCCCCACACACACACACACAATACCTGCAACAATAATCTAATTGGTATGTTTACTCCAAACCTACTGTTGGGACATATATCCTATTGTTCAACAAATATTGAAATGCATTTCTATTCATGTTCCATGTTGAAACACTATCATTGGTGGCCTGTTGCTATCAATGTAACCTGCATGCCGTTGTAATAGCCATTCTGGTTCCATATATGCATGTCTTCTGTTTGCTATGCAACTGTTCCAAATCTAGTGTTTTGGGTTAATGGGAATATCTATGCATGCTGTTATAATTAATCCTGTCACAGTCAACACAATCCAGGATTAGTTATAACAGCATGCATAGATATTCCCATTAACCCAAAACACCAAATCTGAAACAGTTGCATAGCAAACAGAACACAAGCATATATGGAACCACAGTGGCCATTACAACGGTATGCAGGTTACATTGATAGCAACAGGCCACCAATGATAGTATTTCAACATGGGACATTAATAGAAACACATTTCAATATTTATTGAAACAGTAGGTTTGGTGTAAACATACCCATTGATTTGTGTATTTAGATTATTGTTGCAGATATGGTAGGGGGAGAGAGGTATGTCAATTAACAATAATCTAAATACACAAAATCAGTGGGTATTTGTGTATTTAGGTTATGGTTGCAGATATGGTGGGGGGAGAGAGAGCTGTCAATTAACAACTTATATATCCTTGTAATATTCGCAACTTTAATAACCATTGCTCTAATCATTAATGTATAGGTATTATTACAATACCCTATGGCCTTGGTTTGGGCAGTGATATGTTTGTGCACAGTGTATACTTCAGCTGTCTTATAGCTAAATTCTACATCTCTTACCTGGTAGACCTGTGGAGGGAATGTTTGTTAACACTACCTGACTGTTTCTACACATATTCCCAGATTTCGAGTTAATATTATGCACATACCTCTCAATCTCTTAATGCACACACTCTGGACAAAGCTTGACAACATGGTGAACAAATAGGGACATATTTTGAATATTGCTCTCATAAATTTGGAGAGTTGCTAGAGTGACAGGATTTGTTTTAATATACATTTTCTGAAGGTTTTGAGGTCTGAAAATCAAATGTATTCATTATTTACTGACTTCAATTCTGAGATCATCCCACTGATTTGCCAGGGGGGAAGAGGAACAAGCAGAAAATATGTGCCAATTATCTGGACATTCTGAAAAAATCTGTACAGTTGAGGGGTATGATTACGCATACAGCTTACTACCACTCCCAGGATTCGAACCATGGCTGTGTCTGCTAAAAGTGCAACAATTTAAGTTTCAGCATAGTGTCCGATTTAGATACTGCTGTCTATTCCTTTGGTGTTTTCTAAGTCTCTCTTGGTTGTACAATCTGACCTAGTAATTACAACAGACTTATACAGACATTCCTAGACATATTTTTATGTAGCACAGTGTGAGAAACAGTGGTTAGCACAACAGTACTATTCTAATATCAGATGTTACTGAATGCTACGTCAGGCCGTACAATAGCAGAGTAAATACTACCAGTCCAGGATTTAAATATTTATTGGCAGTTACAGTTTTCTTATCTGACAGACCTGTGGAGGGATTTTTTGTTAACACAACCTGACTGTTTCTACACATATTCCCATATTCCGAGTTAATATTATGCACATACCTCTCAACCTCTTAATGCATATACTCTGGACAAAGCTTGACAACATGGGGGTACAAATAGGAACATATTTTGAATATTGCTCTCATAAACCTGGAAAGTTGCTAGAGTGGCAGGATTTGTTTTAATATACATTTTCTGAAGGTTTTGAAGTCTCAAAATCAAATGTATGTCATTATTTACTGACTACAATTCTGAGATCAGCCCACTGATTTGCCAGGGGGACAAAAGAACAGGCAGAAAACATGATCCAATTATCTGTACATTCTGAAAAAATCTGTACAGTTGAGAGGTATGATTATGCATACAGTTTACTACCACTCCCAGGATTCAAACCGTGGCAGTGTCTGCTAAAAATACAACAATTTTAAGTTTCAGCAGAGTGTGTTATTTGGATATTGCCGTCTATCTCTTCAGTGTTTTCTAAGTCTCTCTTCATTGTATAATCTGATCTTGTACTTACAACAGTCTTATACAGACATTACTAGACATTTTTTTTTATGTAGCACAGTGTGGGTAACAGTGGTTAATACAACATTACTATTCAGAGAATACAACAATAAATGCCATACAATTCCAGAGTAAACACAACCAGTCCAGGATTTAGAGCTTTATTACCAGGCAGTTACAGTTTTATTTAATTATGACCTATATGGGACTATTACTGTCATATTGTCTGGTTTATTCAGTACAACCTATACACAGTTTTTATACTGCCAGGTGACTTTCTGCTACTTTATATTTATTTGGTATGACTACTACAAGCAGGATTGTTACACACTAGCCACGCGATGCAGCCTTTACAACCTACTAGCATGGGCTTCCTGATTCATAACCCACTCAGCTGCAGCTGTAAGGGAAATAGAGAAATATTTAGGCATACCTATCCATCATATACACAGGCTGGACATTAGTAAACAGTTATTGGTATGAGTATTTACAGACTGTTGGGACATCATCCCTCTGCCTTGCTTCTTGGATCCACTCTTCCAAGAGCTTCCCCTTTTTCCGCTTAAAGTCGGCATAGTGGTGCTGGACCTGCTCATCAGTCCAAAAGATACCAGTGGCAATGGTGAGATCACAGGCGAGACAGTCCCAAGCTTCTGCTTTATATTGGGAGCCTTGGTACTGGCCCTGCGGTAGTTTCTCATCATAGTTTTGTACCAGGAATCCTACCATGACCTTGGACTCACGTATTCCCCACCGCTGTGCATGGAAGTGCATGCCCTCACCAACTTCTGCCATACTGCTTACAGTGGGAAGCTGCATTCAGTTATGAGCTGTATTCCCACCTGTGGGGTTTAAATACAGCTGATTTCCACCCTTTGCCATGATTGGATGGTTTTGAATATGCTGAGCTAAGCTAAGCTACGGGCAAACCTGCTTAGCTAAGGTTGGCAGTGCTTAAAGGGACAGGTTCAGCAGTGCTTACCAATGGGCAAATCCACTTAGTTAGGCTACTCATTGCTTAGCAGTCATATTTACACATTGCTTACACCTGGTAAGCAGAGCTGTGCAATGTTTAACATTGCTTATTTTTCATTTTATAGACTATCTGCTGTATGGCATTGATTCATCATTCATTGCATATTATAAATTTGTTTACTGTCCCTGACATCCCCCAATGTGCTTTCATTACATTTATTCATGTGTGACTATACTGTATGGGGCACTTATGTTTATATGGGGGTTTCACAACTTTACTAAACTGACACCTCACATCTGGACCTAATACAGTACTCTGGTTAACAAATATATATTATTTAGTAGTTAATTATAAAAATAAATGTTTATGTACTGCTTTCACATGTAAAATGCAAATTGGTTACAGTGGAGATCGAACTGGGAATGGTTGTTTGCACAGTGTATGCCCTAACCAGTACACTATTGAAATACTGCTTATGCTAGCTGTCTCTTGCTATTTAACTTCTTGTGCTGATTAAGCTGGACTAAGCATAGCTAAGCAACGGGCACACCAGCACAACTATGCTTAAACTTTATCGCATTTATAAAGAAAATAATTATTTGTTGTGTTATTCTATTTGTACCCTTCAGAATATCCCTCCTAGTGCTGAACCTGTTATTCTATCAACTTTCTGCTTTGTGGGATGATTGTCCCTTTTGACTTTGTCCACATTCCTTATTCTGATGGGTTGGGAGGTGTGCATCATGTGCTTATGCGACTTCTGTTATTCTGACAAGATTTGTCTTGGTAGGGACAATTGTCCCTTATGGCTTTGACCAGATTTGTTATCCTGACAGGTTGCGGGTGTTATGAGCATTCTCGCTCATTTTAAATTGCCGAAAGGCAATTCTGGAGTGAAGGGTGTGTGTATATTGTGAAAACTCTGCTCTCACACACACCCCCTGTGCTCATACATGGAACCGTATCCATTTTAGACCATGGCAGCGTGCCATCATACATATGCATGGTGCGCTGCCATGCTGAACATGAATGGTCCCTGCCATGCAGGAATAACTTATTCCCACACAGCTGCTTGCTGAATACCAGGGACTATTATATGCATTTCAATACCTAAGGCTTATACATTTATTTTATTTTATTTTATTTTTTATTTTATCTAGTTATGTGTATATTCTCTGCATGGCAACAACAAAAAGGCTTTCAATGTTGGTAATTTTTTAACAGTATACTTATTAAAGCTTACTTGCATCTTACAATCTCAGACAAGCTTACATGATGGTCATTAAAGCATTGCCACTTAAGCACAGAGCAACAGGCACTGCAACAACATTCATTTTCTGAATAATAAGCATAAATCTACAGCATAAAAATATGACGGAAAACCAGAACAATCTACAAAATCAAGGACAGGTAAAAATCCACTGTAGTACTTGTGTCTATCTTGGATGTGGGGATACTCTGCACACATACACTGCATAACTGCTTCTTGCCTTGCTTGGACACATCCAGAGTCACTACATGGGGGAGTGGAGTACAACAATTTATTTTATTTATTTTATTTTACATTTGTTGACCGGGCTAGTCTAGCTGGATATATGTCCATTTTCAGTAGAGGCCCGGGGAGAAAAGCTCCACACACAACATACACAAGACAGTTTGACAAATTGTTAATAAAGACTTACACATACAAATATACATTTAAATCAACTATGTAGTAAAATAGCATACATTTAAGGAACTCAAAAATTTAAATTCATACACAATGTACTGTAGATTTCAAGGCAAGTTTACCTAAAACAAATGGTTATGCAGTAAGGCAACAGCCAAGAAGATGACAGTAAAAGCTAGAAGGGAAGTGGAAGGAGTATGAAGGAAAGAGACGATAGGGCACAAGGCCAGAATCATAAGGAAGAGAGGAGAAGAAAAAAGACAGTCAAGACGAGGTGGGAGAGATAGTAGATGTAGGTCAGAGCATAAGAGGACAGGGGGAAGGGAAGCAGGGTAGATGTTTGGTTTCAGGCAGAAGGAAGGGTAAAAGGTAAGGAGAGAGTAAGGAGAGGGAAGTTAGCCTGGAGTACTACAAGAACAGAGCCAGTGGTTTTGGTAATGTAGTTTGATTTGTTGTTTGAAGAGAGGTAGGGATGAGATTAGTGTTAACTCTGTAGGCAGCAAATTCCATACTCTGCCTACAGTACTGGTGAAAAGAGAGTCACCAGCTATGTTGTGGGCCTTTATGGGTTTGGTCATAAGTTTACAGGAGGAACGAAGAGAGGTGAGATTGTTATAATGGAGTAGTAGTTGTGAAAGTATAGGGTGTTACTAGGTTGGTACAGTAGTTTGTGGGCAATTGTAAGTTGTGAAATATTAAGATAGTTTTGTAGTTCCAGCCAGCCTAACTGTTTCAAATTGAGGCAGTGATGTGTTCTAAAAGGGTTACTAGTGGCGGCAATGTTATTATAGCAAGTTGCTAGTTTGTTTAGGTTAGTTTTTAAGGTTGGTGAAGATAGGAGAGGCATAGAAGAGAGTTGATATAAGATGGGTGTGAGCAATAATAGCTCTAGTTGATTGGGTAAGAAAAGGTTTTATACGGTATAGTGATCCAATTTTTTGTTAACAGTTTTGATAGTGTTGTTGATGTGTTGGTCAAAAGAGATTGTTATCAATGGTAATACCAAGTAGTTTTGTTGTAGAGTCAGGAGAGATGATAGTTTTGTTGTTTGGGTAGATAGAGAAGTTAAGTGGAGAATGCAGTGGTGGGGGTGAAGAGGAGAAGTTTGTTTTTTTTGGCATTGAGAAGTAGATACCGTCTAGTAAACCATGTTTCTACAGTGTTGAATGTATTTTGAGTTAGAGTGGTTAGATCAGAGGAGGTGGATGCTGAACAAATGATAGTAGAGTCGTCTGCATATTGAATGCAGGTAGCTTGAGGAATTACAGAGTGGAGATCATTAATATAGAGGGAGAACAGGAGAGGGCCAAGGATAGAGCCTTGAGGGACACCAATTGCAATGGGAAGTAAGGAGGAGATATGGTTTTCCCAAAGAACGGCTTGTTGTCTGTTACTGAGGTATGATGTAAACCAGTTAATGGCAAGGCTGTCAAATGAGAGGGAGTTGAGAATGCTAATTAGAGAAGAGTGGTTGACCATGTCAAAAGCTTTAGAGAGGTCAATGAATAGGGCAGAAGAGAGTAGGTTCTTGTTGCGATTGCTGTTAATGGTATCTGCAAAGGAAAGGAGGGCAGTGGTAGTACTATGGTGGGGTCTAAAGCCATGCTGACAGTGAGCTAAAATATTGTGAGTAGAGAGGTACTGTACCAGTTGCTGATGTATACATTTCTCCATAATTTTTGCTAATGGAGAGAGAAGAGCAATGGGTCTAAAGTTTGAATAATCAATAGAGTTACCACCTTTATGTAGTGGGATAATATGAGAAATTTTCCAGATATGAGGGATGGTTCCTTCTTGGATGGTTCTATATATGAGTAAAGAAATTGGGTAAGCAATTTCTTTGGCTGCTTTCTGTAAGAATAGGGGAGGGAGCTTGTCAGCAGAGGGAGTACATGGTTTGAGTTTGAGAAGTAGTTTGAAGATGGTAGAAGTAGAGATGGGTTGTAAAGAGAAGCTACAGTTAGAGTTTAAGTGATTGTTAGGAGGATAAAAGTTATTAGTGTTTAATTGTCTAGCGAGAGATTGAATAGTATCAGAGAAGAATGAGTTAAAAGTATTTGCAGTTTGAAGAGGGGTGTCAGGGTTGGCATTTAGTGGGGAGGAGTTTTGGCAGTACCAGGAGTAAGGAGTCTATTAATAGAAGACCAGAATTGTTTTGGTTTATTTAGGTTAGTTTCTTGTAGGTTGCAGTAGAACTTTCTTTTATCTGTGAGGATGGCTTTTTTGGTAAGATTTCTAAGTTGGCGAAAGTGATGAAAATCAGAGCTGATTCTATGGGACCTCCATTTGTTCCAGAGCTTGTTTTTGGAGAGTATTAGTTTTCTAGTTTCATTTGAGAGCCAAGGGGCTGTATTAGATTTCATTCTAATAGTGCGTTCGGGGGCATGATTGTCTAGAATAGAAAGGAAAGTAGAATTAAAGAATAATACTGCTTCATTAAGTGGAAGAGCTTTTAAAGGGTTCCAGTTGCAAGTTCTGAGTTCGTTCTGAAAAAGGTCGGTTTTGAAGTGTTTAGTGGAACGTATTTTTCTTATATTAAGGGGGGGAAGATAATCAGACTTTTCTCTTGCAATGTATGTTAAACAGTGATCACTGAGGTCATCAGGCAGGGTCCCAACATTATAAGTGATATTAAGTTTGTTTATAAGAATCCAGTCTAATATAGTCTGTTTTCTGTTTAACTTATTTACTCTTGTTGTGGATGTGATGGTTTGGGTGAAACCATTTAGGTTAATGTGGGAGATGGGATTATCATTATTAATAGCATTCCAGTCAATATTTAAGTCACCAAGAATGATGGTTTCTTGGGGGTAGTAGTTGGAAACCCAATTAAGAAAGTCTTCTACAACTGGTATGTTGTTTCCTGGAGGTATGTAAATACAGATGATGTAAAGGGCTTTTTTGGCATTAAGTTGAAGTTTTGATATGATGGCTTCCACTTTACTATCTTGGGTTGGATAGGCTGGTAGGGTAGAGATATTAAGATGGTTCTTAAATAGTATTGCTACACCACCACCCTTTCGTTTTACGGTCAAGCCTGTGTATATTATAGCCTTGTGGTATAATTTCAGTATCTTTAGTGGCTGGCTTTAGCCAGGTTTCAGAGAGACAGAGAATGTCAAAGCTGTGTATATCTAGGAGGGTGTGAAGGTAGGGTACTTTATTATTTACACTGCGTATGTTAAGGTGTCCTATGAGGAGTGTAGTATTGGGGCCATGTTTGGGTGTTTGTGTAGAAGGATGTATGGGGCCAGGGTTAGGATGGATGTCACCGTCTTGTAAGGTAGGATTGATAGGTTTAGATGAGATTTTGATAATAAGAAGGGTTAGAGGTCTCACTTTTTGTTAGAGTGTAGAGTGTAGGAGAGATGGGAGTACCTGTGGTATTTGGGTAGGAGGTATCTTGGGGTAGTATTGGTATTGGAGAAAGAATTCAGAGAAGTATAGAAGGAAGAAGTGTGTGGCTGTGAGTTTGTTTGTTGAAGGAGAATTGGATACTCAAAAAAGGTAAGGAGGTAGGTTGAGTAAAGAGTAGTTAAGAGTAGAATCAAGAGTAAAAATAGTGTGGATATATTAATAGTAATGTTAGAGAGTAAGTAAGTGAGAGTAGGTTGTAGAGAAAAGTTGCAGATTAGGGAAGTCTAGAGGAAGTGTGGGTGTGTGATGTAAAGAAGGGATATAAAGAAGTGAGACAGGAGGTATGGTAGTGGTATGGAATGTGAGGTAGGGAGAGGGGTGAAATGAGTGTGGAAATATAGAAAGAGAGGTAATAGTGGTAGAAGAGAGTAGGTGAGAGTAGTGTAAGGAGGGCTAGTATGTAAACTAGAAAATGAGGGAGGAGGATATGGAGAGTGTGGAGGGGAGGGGATTAGTGTGGTGGTATTGACAAAAGGATTGGTTGGTAAGTATAGGGGAGGGACTAGAGAAGTATAAGGGTAGGACCCCGGGGGGTGGGTGGGAATTGGGGGTAGGGAGGGGAGCGGAGTGAGCACGCAGGGCGAACGGAGCGGGATACACAAAGAAGAAGGAAAAAGTATCAGAGAAAGCTAGGTAAGTCAGGGTAAGAGAAGGTAACCTGGGAGGAGAGGAAAAGGAGAGTACCTCAAAGGGGGGACAGGGATAGAAATAGGTAAGGAGCGATGGGGGAAGTAGTTAGAAAGGAGTCCAGGTAAAATGGATATAGTATGTAAGAGTCAAAAGTGCAGAGAGCATACACAGGGGCTTTCAAGGTAGAACCAGAACAATAGCTGAGAGAGCAGGCTAGGTAGCAGTGTAAAGGGAGAGGGAGACAGGTAATAAGGAGTGGAAGGGGAGAGCTGCTGCTGGCAGGCAAGCTGGGGCAAACAATAAAGCTTAGCAGAGTAACTATGTTATGAGCTATACATGATGGTATTGGTAGACATACTTTCGTGGAAGCTTGCGGTAGTGGTATAATAGAAGGGCACTGTCCTGTACTTTCCAGGGATAGCAGTCAGAGAGTATCCTAGTAAGGGTAGCTGAGATTTCCAATCAGGACAAACAACTCAGGGAGAAATCAAGGGATAGCTATGCAAGAGGAAAAGCAGAAGACAAAGATTAGATAATGTTAAAGTGTAAAAATACAACATTATAATACAGTGCAAAAATGTAGGCCGGTTATCAGGTAAGGAGCTTAGTAATAAACACATTAAATCACATTAATAGTTAGGCAAGGCAAAGCATTTACATAAATAGAGCGTCTAGGCATATTATAAAACAGTAGATCGACAGCATAAGGTTAGTTCAAGTTAAGTAATATCACAACCACAGTAGAAACTAAAGGTAATACAAACAATTGGGAGGGTTGAGCCAGGTATATTTGGGGAAGCCTTTAACTGTAGGATCCCAGTCCAGTAAACCCGTGTAGGGCCACACTAGTACACGTAGTCCAGATTTAGGGTAGCAAAAGGGAGAGTAGATCTTAACAATGCTAAGCCAGTAAGTAGCAGTGGCAGTCCCTTTGGTCGTTGTCAGCCCTGGGTAAAAAGATCACCCAAAAACTATCAAGGTGAATATAGGTACCTATTACGTGATGCAACTAAAACAGTACAAGCATTGAGAAGGGAAGAATGTGCATGTGCTTAGGGGTAGGCAGCGTTTGTGCCCTAAAATAATTAAAAGTACTGTTACCTCCTTCAAAGCGCCGTGACTATCAGCTTAACAATGAAAGATACACTAACATGTAAGCTGAGATGTAGTCGCTAACAATATTGATAAAGTAGTGTACCGCATATGGGGTTATAGCAATGCGGACACCACAAAATGCTAAATGTTACTCTAAACAGGGAAAAACAGCAAAATAAGTGTTAGACAATCAAAACAGACGCTAACACGCTGTCGCCATAATGATTAAGGTGCGAACAGCATTTGAAAGATAACTAAACAGCCTGTAGTAATGCTAACACACTGTCGCAACACTGTAGGTGCTCAGTACTTAATCTTAACCCACTAGATAGTCGTGACACTGCTAAATGTTTCTCTAAACAGGGAAAAGCAGCAAAATTGGCATTTGATTGATAACAGAACAGCTACTAGTAAAGCTAACACGCTGTCGCAACACTATAGGTGCGCACTACTTAATTCTAACCCACTGTATAGCTGTGTCAATGCTAAATACAAGTATGTCACAATTTGAAATGTCTCTGACTGATGGTGATAGCTCTGACACATTTGTCATACGTCTCTACCTCAGAGAAAGAAATCTGGACAAAGTCATAAATAGAAGTTGGACAAAGGCCCAAAAATAAGGACAAATTTTAAATATTGCTCTTATAAACTTAGAAAGATAATAGAATAGTAGGTCTTGCATTAGTATGAATTTTCTGAAGGGTATGAAATCTGAAACTCAAATGTCTGTCATTATTTTCTAACTTCAATTTTTAATGATTTGCCACTAATTTGCCAGAAACCACAATTGTATATAAAACAGACCAAATTGTGATGCAAAAATATAAAATAGCCACACAATACAGCTGGGAAACTGCCAAAGAAGGGACACTTTTCTAATATTAGTACTATTAATCTGAGCAGCTGACAAAATAAGAGAATTTGCATGCATTTCTGAAATAAAATTAATCTATAACTCTGATCATTACAATTATTTATTAATCGTAAACCCTCCACATTTCTTCCAAAATTGCCATTTTGCAGAGGGATTACTAGGGGGACAGCAACACTTTGAGTCTAAATCAGGGACAGTTGAGAGGTTTGGATATACCCAATTCTATAAAGCGATTTATTTGCATGTACCTCTCAGTCTCTTAACGCAGGAAATCTGGACAATGCCAAATATACTGGGAGAACATACAAACAGTACTAAAAAATGCTATTGTTTAAACTTAGTTGATAGAATAACAGGTCTTGCTTTAGCATTTTTTTAAGGTTATGAAGTCTGAATCTCAGTGCCTGTCATTATTTAATGACTTCATTCCTAAATGATTTGCCAGAAAACCATACATTTTATGAGGAACAAACCAAAAATAAGAAGCAAATATATATTCATTCTGTGAAAATCTGGACAGTTGAGAGGTATCATTCAGCTGTGGCTGTATTTGAGTTTGCCTCTCTTCCCTCCCTCACAAAAGCATGGTCGAATGGGTCCTCCCCCTGCAGCCATTCCAATGTCCCATTACTTGGCTATTTCACCCCATTTACCATAAACACTGTAATGTACATACTGCCTTATGTTTGCGATGATTTGTATTTCATTTAAAAATTGTATTTTACATTTTACAGCACAAACACTAATAGACATTGGCTAAACAAAGCAATGTAGTCTCACAATGAAAATAGACTTAGCATTAAAACTTCTCTACCCTTGAAACTCACATTCATTAAACCAGCATTGAAACCCACATTCAAAGAAAATACATCTGGCCAGTGGCAGATAAAGATTAACTTTGGGCTATTTTCAAATCCAGGGCCCCTTGCACATGAAACATACATGTGTTCTTTGATACACATTCCTAATTGTATTAAATTATATTCCTTGTATAATAGAGTACAGTTGTTAGACAGCATTTTAAATTTATTATTTTGAACATTTTTCCAGTAAACAATGAAACAAAATGCATGCACCAATAATGTAAAAATTGCACAATTCAAAACATTTCCATCATAAAAGTCTACTCACACTTCTACAATCCACCAGTAACAGTAAATATGCACAATCTCTGCAGAAGTAAAAGTCATCTAAATAATTCCACATTAAAGAGATCTGTAACTAACAAAGAGGTTGCTGCAAGCAAAAAACTTTATATTTCATTGGTTCATCTACAAATAAAGTGCCTGTTGCCCTTGAGGAATAAATAGCCTATGTTACACTAAAAAATAGTAAGCTAGTAATATTACAATAGGGAATGGATGGCAAACTGATAACAGATTCATAGTTACTAGGTATCTGCCAAAGAGGACATTCTTAAGACTGCAGCATCCACCCCCTTTAAAAGTACAACACAGTACATTATCAGCAATGCATCTACATACCGTGAGACTAGAACTCACATGCATGCAAAGCAGGTAGTCAACCTGTTATGCTATTAACAATGCAAATAGACTCAGCATAAGCAGCACTAAACTTCTCTTCCCCTGAAGCTCTCAGCTCCTTGTAAAATCCACTCGACACTCAACTGTATCTGTCAACTTTGCAGCATAAGAAATCTGGAAAAAGCATACATTTATTGGGGGGGCGACAAAAGTCTAAAAAACAGGGACACATTTTAAACATTGCTTGTATAATCTTGGAAAGTTGCTAGAATAAAATGCTGTGTTACCACCATCTATTTCATTGCCAACACTTGAACACAGAAGCCTGTGCACTATAGTCAGAGTAACATACCACTATGCAAAATCAGCTGTTTCATAAAAGATAGAAATTAAATGGCTATCATTTAGTGAATTCAATTTTCACTATAGCTTGCACCCTCTTAGCGCAAAACACAGAGACAAAGCCAATAATGAGGGAATAGAGCCCCAAACATATTCAGTGAATTAATTTCCACTATAGCTCTCAAACTATTAGCACAAAACACCTGGACAAAGTCAATAATGGGGGAATACATCCCCAAAATAGGGACAAATTTCAAATATTGATCATATAAACTTAGAAAATTGCTAGAATAAAATGTTGTATGTTGCCATGTACTTTCTGAAGAATATGAAGTCTGAAATTCAAATGCCTGTCATTTAGTGAATTCAAAATCCAGAAAAGCACAGATTTTATGAGGAATAGAAAAGAACAAAAATATGAGGCAAAAATCATAATAGCTTTCACAAGTGGTAGTGGGCAGGGAACTCAGGCTCTTGCTACCTGCACCCAAGTTACAGGGTTTGAGCCTGAGTTGCTCTCTCTAGCAACCAGGTATATTTCCTGAGGTTTCTCTCTAGCCACTAGGTATATTTAACTGGGGCATTTCACACACGCACACAGACACCTGAAGTCCCATCTTCTTAGAGCAGTGTTTGAAATAATACAAAGTCCTATGACAGCAGCTATCCATACATGACTGCAGATGTTGCAGTCCAATCCCCTTCCAGTTTATGCAGTTATAATTGCATAGACTTCTGCGCATCTGTACTCTGATGCCTTCTATTCATAATCCGGACTGGTTAAACAGCAGTCCGGATTCCTACATACATGCGCAGAGTTCCGGGACTGAGAGCTAATTATTTTGTTTCTTTTTTTTTTCCTTATTTTCCTAGGATTGTGAAAGACACTGCACAATTCCTATCAAAACTGTATGATGCTTGACAAATTTTAGATTTGAAGAATGTTCAAAGCGAACTGGACAACCAGGAAAAAGTACAATTTTATTTGAGTATTTTCGTCAATTTTTAACTATGAATTCTTCTTCCAACATGTTTTTGTTTGAAGAAGATTTATTCTTACAAAAATGGGGGGTAGCTATGGGCACCCCATGTGCAAACACTTATTCAAATCTGGTACTCAATGAGTGGGAATCGCAGGTGGTATTCTCAGATCAGAATCCTTGGAGAATACAGATTCTATTCCATGGTCATTTTGTGGATGATTTGTTTGTCCTATGGCAGGGTGTAGAAGAGGAAATAGTCAATTTCATGAATTGCATTAATCAAACAACCAACCTTTTGATTTTTACTAGCCAATGGTCACAGGCCCATGTCGAATTTTTAGATGTCAATATCAGCCTAGCAGGGACAACTGTCATAGAAACGAGCATGCATAGAAAATCTACATGGAAAAACCATTACCTTCATATGAGCAGCATGTATCCCTGCCATATAACTAAGACTATTTTGTACAATGAAGTAACTCGCATATCTAGATTATGCACACAGGATGCAATTTTTTATTGGAGAAATTGAGAACTTAACTAAATGCTTACAGAAAAGGGGCTATACCCATCAAGTCTTATATTTATCCAATGAGGATTTGGATACTGTAAGAACAGGCAAAGGGCTACACTATTGTAGCCATACAACCACCAACCAAAGAAATTCCCTGAAACAAAAAGATGATGGGCTCAGAATTCTTTTGACTTATGCTACTGATAATCAAGAAATTAATAGTATCATAAAAAAGTACTGGCCGATATTAATGCAGGATTCAAAGTTACGGACAATAGTGGGAGATACACCACATTTTACTTATAGGAACAAGAAAAACCTGAAAAGGCTACTTTGTAATAAAGATGGTTTTGACAAAATAGTACCTGAATCAAATAAGGGAGCAAAAGCATGTGGACGATGTATAACATGCCATCTTATAGATAATCAGGATGAATTTATACATCCCACCACTGGCCATAGATATAGACTGAATTGTACAGCTACCTGTATAACCTCTAATTTAGTCTATTTAGCCACATGTAAACTTTGGCCTGCATTTTATGTTGGCAAAGCCAACCAGATGCTTAAACAGAGAATTTAGAGACAAGTTTGGGATATTTGAAATACGGATGAACACAATGCCCTGGCTGTGCACATTGCACAGCACACTACGCATACTTTTGTGTTCAAGGTGTTTTAGGTTGTCTATTCCACTAAGAGAAAAGGAGATATTTCTAACTTTATGGAGCAACGAGAAACAAAGTGGATAGCAAATCTACAAGCAGATCGCTTGTCAGGACTTAATATTGTGGTTCCTTTGAAACCCATTTTAAAGGAAGGAGACCTAGGATAGGTCCCTAAACAAAGGTGTGTTTGTAACTTCATACCCTATTTGCGGAAATGAGAGGTATGGCACTCTTCAAATCTACTATTGGTTGAGAGATGTATGAGTGCTAAGAATGTTGAACATAGCTGCAAACTTTTGATTATTATACCTTTAAAGGATTCATTAGTTCCCACACATACAATGATCTGATGAGGATTATTTGAATGCGCTTATCGTTTGAAAGGGACGTCCATTTGAGTTATTTATTTTTATACAGCTTTTACCTATAATAAAGGTTATATTTTTAACAGTCGTTGGTGGTGAATCTTAAACTATTTCCCCCGAAATTCAAATTCCTTTCATTATTTAGTGAATTCAAAATCCAGAAAAGCACAGATTTTATGAGGAACAGAACAGAAACAAATTATGAGGCAAAAATCTGAGTAGCTTTCACAAGTGGTGGTGGGTAGGGTACTCAGGCTCTTGCTACTGGCACCCAAGGTACAGGGTTTGAGCCTGAGATGCTCTCTCTAGCAACCAGGTATATTTACTGAGGTTTCTCTCTAGCCACTAAGTATATTTAACGAGGGCATTTCACATGCACACATAGATACCTGAAGTCCCATCTTCTTAGAGCAGTGTTTGAAATAATACAAAGTCCTGTGACATCAGCTATCCATACATGACTGCAGATGTTGCAGTCCAATCCTATTCCAGTCTATGCGGTTATAATTGAAAAGACTTCTGAGTATCTGTACTCTGATGCCTTCTATTCATAATCCAAACTGGGTAAACAGCAGTCCGGAATCCTGCATGCATGCACAGAGTTCTGGGATTTGGAGCTAACTATTTTCTTTCTTTCTTTCTTTTTTTGCTTATTTTCTGAGGACTTTGAAAGACACTGCACAATTTGTATCAAAATTGTATGATGCTTGCCAAACTTTAGATTTGAAGAATGTGTTGATGGTAACCATGGATGTCAACAGTCTGTTCATGGCCATCACAAATGAATTTGGGTTAAAGGCAGTGAAAGAGGTACTGCATACAGTTAATATATATGATGAGAATACCAACACTTTAATCCTGGAAACACTAGCATTGGTGTTAGAAAATAACATCTTTTTCTGTAATGGAACACATTATAGGCAGGCACAGGGTGTTGCCATGGGCACACCCTGTGCCAACTCATATGCTAATTTAGTGTTAGTCTTCTGGGAAGATACAAATATTTTTAAATGTGAACATCTATGGAAGACTTCAACAATTTTTTTTATGCCAGGTTTGTTGATGATATGTTTTTTTGTTGTGAGAACAGGGCAGTGATGAACTGTTAAACTTTGTTGATTACCTGGAGAAAACTACAGATTTTCTTAGGTTTTCAGTAGAGCACAGCAATGATACCATTGCCTTTTTAGATGTCACATTAAATAAAAGTGTAACTGGTAAGATAAACACCACATTGCATAGGAAACAATGCTGGAGAAATCATTATTTGAATGCACACAGTATGAATCCCAGGCATACTTTTCATAATATTATGCAAGGGCAAGGATGCAGAGTTTCTTGGTTGTGCACAGATAATAACGAGTTTCACAAAGAAATTGATGTGTTAAATAAACATCTTAAGTAAAGGGGGTATTCAAAGGAAAATTTAGAAAAAACTAAGAACAGTATATTATCTAACAGGGAAGCTAGGGATAGACCATGGTTTTCTGATAATAAAGAACAGCAGGGTGACAAGTTGAAGCCATCTAATGAGTATGATAAAAAACCTAAGGCAATGCTACTTTATAGTAACAATGTGTATCGGATATGTGATATTATTAAGCAAAACTGGAAGACACTAAGAAGTGGCAATCACTTGAAGGATATTTTAGATGAGAAACCTAGATTTACCTTCAAGCGAAATACTAATATAAAAGAAATGTTATGCATAGAACCTGGTTTAAAAAATAAGAAGAAGGCTAACAGTGTTTACTCTGCACAAATGAGAACAGGGACTTTTCCCTGTAGGCATTGCAAAGCATGTTCAAATGTGAATGGTTTAAATTATTTTATACATCCTGTTACAAATAAAAAATACACATTTGAGTTTTATGCAGATTGCCATATAGAGAATGTGGCTTACTTGGCATGCTGCAAGTCATGTTCGAGTTTTTATATTGGAAAAACTAATTGTAAGTTAAAAACAAGAATATTGCACCATCTGTCATCTATTAGACAGAAGGATAAACATAATGCATTGTACTAGCATGTTTCCAGCTTTCCAGATCATACTTTTGTTTTTATGGTTCTGATCGCTGTATATGAAAAAAAAGGGGGGGGGGCATTGTCAATGATACAGATTATGCAGAGTTAAGATGGATCATACAGTTGTCAGCTGACAACCCACCTGGGTTAAATAGTTCTGTACCTTTAAAACCAGTCTTAAAGAAAAGGTGGGTCAAGTATAGAAAGTAATTGGTTGCTTTTAGAAATGTTTTACTATTTAAAGACTGTCATGATTATGTGAAGTTTGTCTGATGAAGGTTTTTTAACCCGAAAGTGCTTACATTTTATGATAAAAGATTACAGCCAGTTTGGACTGTTTCATTTGTTTTTGAATTTGTTCTTACAAAAGGTTCGAGAGGAGTTAAGCTAAGAGGGTTGTGTTTTGCTACATAAACTTCTCTTCCACTAAAACTCTCAGCTCCTTGTAAAATCCACTCAACACTCAACTGTATCTCTCAGCTTTGCAGCATAAGAAATCTGGAAAAAGCCTAAATTTATTGGGGGGGGGGGACAAAAGTCCAAAAACCAGGGGCACATTTTAAACATTGATTGTATAATCTTGGAAAGTTGCTAGAATAAAATGTTGTGTTACCACCATCTTTTTTACTGCCATCTCTTGAACCCAGAACCCTATACACTACAGGTGGAGTAACATACCACTATGCCAAATCAGCTGTTTCCTAAAGGATAGAAAGACTGAAACTTAAATGGCTATCATTTACTGAATTCAGTTTTCACCATAGCTCGCAACTTCATAGCACAAAACATCTGGACAAAGCCAATAATGGGGGAATACAGCCCCCAAACATATTCAGTGAATTCAATTCTCACCATAGTTCTCAACCTCTTAGCACAAAAAACCTGGACACAGCCAATAATAGGGGAATACAGCCTCAAAAATTGGGACAAATTTCAAATATTGATCGCATAAACTTAGAAAATTGCTAGAATAAAAGGCTTTGTGTTACCATGTACTTTCTGAAGAATATGAAGTCTGAAATTCAAATGTCTGTCATTATTTACTGAATTCAAATTCGAAAAAAAAACACAGATTTTATGAGGAACAGAACAGAACAGAACAAAAATATGTGGCAAAACTATGAATAGCTTTCATAAGTTGTTGTGTGTGGGGAACTCAGGCTCTTGCTACCTGCACCCAAGGTACAGGGTTTGAGCCTGAGTTACTTTCTCTAGCCACCTGGTATATTTCCTGAGGTTTCTCTTTAGCCATTAGGTATATTTAACCGGGGCATTTCACACACACACACACACACACACACACACACACACACACACACACACACACACACACACACACACACACACACACACACACACACACACACACACACACACACACACACACACACACACACACACACACACACACACACATACACACACACCACACACACATCTGAGTTTGGAATTGCAGCAGCTTCATTCTATGAAGTCCCATCTTCTTAAAGCAGTGCTTGAAATAATACAAAGTCCTATGACAGCAGCTATCCATACATAACTGCAGATGTTGCAGTCCAATCCCCTTCCAGTCTATGCGGTTGCAATTGCATAGACTTCTGAGCATCTGTACTCTGATGACTTCTATTCATAATGTGGACTGGTTAAACAGCAGTCTGGATTCCTGCATGCATGCACATAGTTCCGGGACTCGGAGCTAATTATTTTAGTTATTTTTTTTTTATTTTTTATTTATTTTTTATTTTACAGCTTGGGGGTGGGCTGCAGTCCTGCAGTCCAGTTGCACAAGTCACCCCTGGCACATGCTGAGTTATCCTCTAGTTGGTGGAATAGTCATTACCTTGACAAAAAAAAGGCACTCAACAAACTGTTCATCACACTGTAGGCAAAGAGGTTCACAAGATGGGCACTTAGCTTTAAGTACTGTATTATGCATCCCACTTACAAGAATTTTGACCCTAAAGTCCCAAAGTCTTCTGCCATCCTTGTTTTCTAGACAGTAATCACTGCTGTTGTCTGAAGTTCTCACTCCCCAACAAAATATGATTGCTAATGCCCACATTCCTCCTTCTCTTTTTGTCTACCTTTCCCTTTGGAGCAGTCATAACATAATATCTTTCCCTCTTCCTGATTTTAACTTTTATTTTTTATAATAGAAGAATACCCCCATCCTCTGTACTTGTTCTGTATTGTCTTTCTTTCACTACAATTTGACAAACCCCTCAGTGTTCCATGTAATTATATGCATTTTCCTTTTTGTTTTTGCACATCCCTTCTTGTTTTCCTTATTTCTGCTCTCCAGCATAACACTTCCTCTGAATTTACCCTCCGAACTGTATACAATTGGACCCCTCCATCCCCTCACCAGCCTCTAGATTACTACAGTTTTGCATATTTTATTTTGTTCCTTTCTAGATGTCCCTCACACTAATACATTGCATGCCAGCCTTGTATTGATGACTCAGCCATCTTAAATCACAACATGTCCATTCATTGGAATCCCCATCCAACTGGCTCACCAGTTGGCTGTTCTTGCTTCATTTGTATGATAGCCCAACTTTACTAACCTTACTTTTTTTTATTAATCTGCTACTTATTCACTATTGTTCCTTTATTTTATATCCTTTCATTTTTTGCTTTAACTTTACCAGTTTTCATTCATTCCATGCCCTCATTTGTTGCATCAGCAATAATTACTTATTTTTTCTTAGGCTTAAATGTTACTCTTATGTCTACTATGTCTACAGCAGTTCATTGTATCTCAATAAGTAGGTAAGAAAAAGTTATCTCTTGCATTGGAGGCTTGCTTCGATGCCAGTTTTGACTGGATTACCTATCAATGACCTAAGAATTTCTTCATTTCATCCCATAATTTGTAAAGTTTTGATGTTATATTCACTGGGGTATGTTTCAGAAAACTGGATCTGTTTCATATAATACAGCCTTCCTACCCTGGCCACAGTCACCTGTTTTTCAGTGTCAATTCATTCCATATATTTATCGCTTCTGTTTTTTCTGCAGCTACTTTCATATTTTCTGTATTCCTGCCTTCCACCTCTTTGATTCTGCCACCCATCATAAATGCCGCTATCTAGCCTTGTTTGTCCCTCTCTTGTCCAAAAGTTAACATATGTGTCATCTGAAGCATCCTAAGCATTATGTCTTAATTAGATTTCTCCCTTTCCTGTCTCTGCTTCGGTTTCTTTCTCTGTTTTTGGGTTTAAGTCTCTCGTGAGAGGATTCTCATTTCTCTGTCCCATTGATATGTCTTTTACTTGTTTCTCCTCCAGTTTTGTATTGCTGTTCTCATTTCCTTGCAGTTGACTTAATGATTTGTTTATTTCCTGCTCATCTCACTTACTGGAATGTAACCTCTTTCCACTTCCTAGTCTTCTCTTCTTCCCTCCAGGTGTTCTTGCATCTAGTGTTGCAACTCCTCTAAGTGCCTCTGCATCACGTCTCATATGTCTAAGGTTGTACTCCTAGTACACATCTCACAGGAGTAAGCTTTCATTACAGCTTTAAAAGCAGCCATCTGTTCTACGCTGTTCCTCCTTCTGTTCTTGCTCACACATCTTTCTCTCTGGGTTGTCTTTTTCTCACTGAGAACACTACTTTTATCCAAATTTCTGCAGGCTCTGTACAGAGGATTGGGCTTAGGCAGCCATCTTGACAGGGCTCTTTAATACCACATCCCAGTTCTTGCTCATCTTTTGCCATAAGCATAACAAGTAATCAATATAGAAAGCAAATATTAAAAACTGTTTCTGATAATATTGATATACTGTACCCAGCCTGCAGACATTCCAAATCTTCAGACAAATCAACATACTTTTTTTGGGTCTATATTAGATGCTCGACCATCCAAAACAGCGAACACCTAATGAGTGACACATATACGTCAAAGGACGTAAAGCGCAAAGGCCCTAAAATTCAAAAATAGGAACACTGAACTAATTCCCGTGGCCAGCAGGGTGATCATGGGGAAGAGAAAATATATCCTTTTCCCCACTGTAGTGCAATCTCGGAGTTGGTGTATATATGTGTGTGTGTGTGTGTGTGTGTGTGTGTGTGTGTATATATATATATATATATATATATATATATATATATATATATATGTAGGGGGGTGAGGGGGCACAACCCCCACATGGGGGGGTGCATGGGGGCATACCCCCCTGCAAAAGTGTGATTTATGAAGTTTGTTTGTGTTTTACTTACCTGTGTGGCACTGTTGTCATTTAGAGTGCATTCAGTATTGCCGTTTTCGACATTTAGGTCCTTCGCTCTTGTTGTAGTTCAGCTTATATGTGTCGCTTATTAGGTGTTCACAGTTTTGGACGGTCGATTTTCTAATATAGACCCACTTTTTTCAGAATATCATTCACAATCTATACTCACTTTCTGTACTATCTGACATATTTTCTGTATCTGTAGTAAAATTCTAATCACAGACATATTGTAATGCATTTTCTTCCTAAAGTGATTTGTTTGTCAGTAAAATTCATAATGCATACCCGTTTCCCTGAGATCTGTACACTGCATAAAGCATTGCACTGCTTATGTATTATATTAGCTTTAGAACTGCACAAATATTAATTTTGGATGTCATTTGGAATGATCTACACTCCTCACAAACATTCCCATAGCTCAGTTTTACAGCCTAATTCAACACATTTTCAGTGCAATTAGATTACTACTTTGGCTGCATATTACAAATGTATCATTCAGTTCAGCAGAAATCATTTAATTTTTTTCATGTTTGACAAAAAAATTTGTGTCATCATGTTCAGCATTACACATGCCACTTTACCCAAAATGCTTATTTGTTTTAGTTTAGTGTGCAAAGGGAACATATGAAAGAATTGCTAGTGCTCATTATTTTTGCACACATACCTTATCCAGACTTTTCCCAAAGGACTCAAATTGTATACATGTGCATGTGTGTGCCTCCTGTGGAAGTTTGTTGCTGGGCTGGCAACTCAACACTGTAAAACTCCACTGCCATTCATGAGCAGACAGGTGATCTGCTGTGGCAACCCCTAAATGGGAAAAGCCGAAAGAAGAAGAAGAAGCCTGTGTTTTACATTCTCCACCAGTATTTAATTTAAACAGGACTAGTTACCTTTATTGTACAGTTTTAAAACATAGCTTCACTTTTTTTTCTCATTCATAGCTTAAACAGTGTCCACTCAGCTGGAGAGGGAAAGGAATGTAGTTGTGCCATCTCTTTGCATTTCCTTTGGAGGGGCAGTTGAGGAACATGTCACATAGTACTGAATCTCTGAAGGGAAACTGGGGATCTAGCAAGAACTGTCACCATTAGAACGATTGCAGATTTTCTTTTGGTCTACATCACTGAAATAAGCAGATGTTAGTCATATGATGCATAGATTGCATGGCCATTATTTGGTCTGTTATGTGGCACACATGTGGAAATCAAGATAGGCATCACAAAAGTTCCCGAACTGCTGCCTGGATGATAACTTTGACATGGGTATCTGTAAGCAGTGGAGGAAAACCTGTCAAGTCATATCACTTTACAAGATGTTTGCAGGTGTGGGAGGCTGTGAGAGGCCAGGAAATTAAAAAAAGTATTGATTTCAGTTTGATCTCATATAAACTTTAAGGGCAAACAATAAGCACTTGCTTATTTTTCATGTGTCATATGCGCAAGATTCCTCTTTGAGAAAGATTGGGACAATTTTTTAATCACAATTGAATGGTCTTTGATGCAAACTGTAGCGGGGGTAGTGAATGCTTCTGATGACAGCTAGTTGAATGCAATATTATGATCATTATTTCTGGCACTTTTGACCTGCATCAAATAGCAGCTACTGAGTCACGAAGCATTTATCTTTGGATTTGTTTGGTCAGGGTGTTTGTGAAGGCAAATATAATTTAATTTATGTGATTAATGTTAAATATTTATTGATATGGCTTTCAGAAAGATGTGTATGTCTGTGAGTCAGTTTGAAATACCTTACTCTGTCCAGCATTCCCTTCATCTTCATAACAGCCAAACATCAGAAGTCTACATAGTGAGAAATTGGCTAACTTTTGGTGGTATTAAGTGGACTGCATGAAAAGACAACAAGACTAGAGGCCAAATCCAAAACACTTGCCCTTGTTGTAAGTGACTTGCTCAAATGTAAGCCTGCCCTGATTCCAAAAGACTTGCTCTCAGAGTAAGTGATGCATCCAGATGTAAGACCTATCTATAAATCAGAGTTATGCTGCAGTCAGTCACTAAGAGCAATCTTTTGGAATTTGGCCAGAAATGTACTTATCAGTTTTATGCTATCATCAGAATGGCTTGTCAGGGAGGAGCAGTTCATGTGAGGGGATGCAAAAAAGTTGAAATTCTTTATTGTCAAAATTAGTTTTAGTCTTGCCACAGTCAAAACTAGAAAATTACTTTCTTTATGATTGAGTATAGGCTAAGTTAGAAGGCAAGGAGGAATATAATTCCTTGTCACTGTTAAATAATCCTTATAATGGCTTGTCATGGAATGGTGGCTAACATAACTATTAGCAAACAACAACCAGTGATAAACTAGCATTTGCAATAACTCAGAAAATCCAAAATAACACACAAGGTCTGTTAATCACCCATTTCTGTTAGAAATCAATCCATGCAAAAATTGTAATAAACCACTTTACTGCTTCCAGTCACATCATGGAAGGGCAGTATGGATGTCTATGCAAAGCAAGATGAAACACACAACTCTAGCTAGTATTTCTTTCACTTGTATTATAGGTTCATAGGTTCATAGGTTCATACTAGGCTATCTGCCCTAGGGCATTTATAAGCCTAGCCAGAGTGTGTTTGGCTTTCGCCACCCATTTTAAATGAATTTTGATATGCCCTTTTTCGAGGTTACTATACTGTGCCTCTGTCTAACAGTGACACAGAAGTGATACCTGGGGTAAACCTACGATCTCCCATCCACTCATCAAGATTCCTCTTGAATGACAAAATAACACACAAGGTCTGTTAATCACCCATTTCTGTTAGAAACCAATCCATGCAAAAATTGTATTTATACTGATAAAAATTATAACGACAAGGCAAAGGCAAATACAGTTAGAGCAGGTCTGTCTTTGTGGGGAGGACACTGTATGTTTGAAAGCAGTGAGATCTGTCATTCAAAAATTTGTAGCATGTCAGAAAGCAGCAAATAAAGTTACATTATTCTGGCAATTTGTACTTTCACTTTGATCACAGTCCAAATGAGAGGGTCTAAACACTCAGAAACATTCTTTGTGGGGAAAGGACAGCATTCTTTGCAGAAAGGCAAGGGACCTTGCATTTATCTGATCAGTGACAAGTGATTGTTCATATATCTTGCCAGAGTGGGGTAGTCACTGTGATCAAGATCAGTAAATTTGAAATTTTTCATAATATTTTTCTTATATATCAACAGATGCAGAATGTTGAAACAGACCATACAGTAGAAATAAAATGCAAGCACACCAGGATGGTTCTGCAGAACCCATGTATATTTCCACTTAAGTATGGTTTCTATAAATTATTATTCACTTCTATCACAATATTAAGCGAGTATTGTAGATAATATTATTAACTGCAAGACTGTAACTTTCCATTGCACTTCTGAATGAAAGTGGTATATACCCCACCCCCGATATCAGCATGCACTTCTAATACATTACATCCTCTGGATATGGTGGTTATCCTAAAGGAAAGTAATTAGCATTCTGTGATATATTAGCACATTAGCATTGTGGAATAAAAAATATGTATTTATAGATTAACTCATTTCAGTCAAGGGACACCTCAAGGTGTTTGCTGCAGTTACATCCAACTAATGCATCTAGCCATCAAATATTGCTTCTTCATATTTAAATTAATAATTTCAAAACCATGATAAATCTACATACAACGTATTAAAATATTGCATCTTATACTAACTGTGTTGATATTTGACTGCTGTCAATTGAAGGTAAAGCAATACAAATTGTTTTTCATATAATATTGATGTATATTGTCATAGATGTCATGAAAGTCCTGTTTGTCCAAGTATCTCAATAACTGTGTAGCACAGACAGAGCGAAGTATCCTCATATGAAGGCACTCAGCTGGATGAACAAAATCAAGCTAACAGTATGTGTGTAACTCAAGTGGATGCTAAGACACTATAAGTTGTTTACGGATTATTACAAACTTGTGTTTACTGTGACTTATAAAATCCAGTTTATGACCTAGAACCTAAAGGACCTCTACAAAATAGTATGGGTTCAGGTATTTGCCATTAATACTTCTTTGGAGATATGAAAATTTGTTTGAAATGTGAGAACATATTTTTATTTTATCAAAATCTTAGGCTCCACCCATTGGAAATTGCAGAACAAACGTACAGAGCTCCATTGGAGGGAATGAGATTACAGGACTATTTCTTTCCCTCCCAATCTAGTAAAAAGATAACCAGATCTCATGTCATGAGCATGAAAAAAGATCTTGTCCTCACCCTCTTAAACAAGTTTACCCTCACCTTCCAAACTGGTTAAGTTAATATGAAAGTATTGATAAATTGTCTTGTCACTATAGACCTGGTAAATCTAGAAAGCACATTCTCTTTTGAGCATGGATTTGACAACCCACACCTTAGAAACTTATTTTGCAGGGCTGGGCTTCATTCCTGTATCTGCTTACTCCCTTTCCTACCCATCTCCACATCATTCATAACAAAGTCCTTCATCAAATATCCTAGAGGAACCCAGTAATGTTTCATCATATATTATATCTCTAAGTTAGCACACCTGACATTCATTCCACATGTTTTTCTGATTCTAATTTCTTGCTATCCCACTAATTAACCATTTGCATTACACGTAACTCTTACTGGTCCAGTTTTTTTTCCCTAATTAAGACAATGATCCTTGCAACTAGCATTATTTTCAACTACATATGAAACTCCTAAAATAACAAATTTAAGACCCAATACTTTTACATACATTTTGAATATTAAGGACAGCAACTCACTTTCAGGTAACACAGGAATCGATATCTAACCTCACAGAAATGTCAAAAATGGAATTTCCTCACCATGATAAACCTATTCCTCTTACAACATCTATCATCAACCAAACTGACAACAATCAACTAAGAACAATAAGTGACAAAGTAAAAAGTACAGTTGTGTATGATGAATTTACCATAACAGTAGATGTTCAAATGATCACTTTTGCAGCAGCCTTATTTACATGGGTTATATCATGCCAAGGATATAACAGCCGGCCAGCTTCCAGTGCTTCAGGGCAGCTTCCGTGCACCCAAACTGTCAAGCAGCTTGAGAGGAGCTGACTAAAAGACAAGTTCCTAGGTTAGTACAAGTCCTTGGAGGCCATTTTAAACCTAGGCAAATTTCCCTACCCAAGAATCAAACTCTGTACTTTGTGTCTGTAAGGTAAACACCTTAATCATTATGTCAGCCCCACCCCCCCCCCCCCCCAGCTCCATTTGTGTGAGAAGCCCTTCAGAGCTTGCCTAACAACAGAGAGAGGGAGGAGGATCCCTGAAAGGACAAGGGTAGGAATAATGAAAAATAAATCTCCCTACTTTGGCATATAAAGCACACCAAGAAGCAAAGGGAGTGGAGGTAGGGAGCAGCTACTACAGCAATGATCATTCATTTACAGTTATGGTAAGTTCAAGTTACACAACTGTACTATGTTCTTCATATTGATCACTGCTGTTGTAGCCTTAGCTATATGGATAGCTTAACATAGATGACTATATTTGGGAGGTGGAAGGAGAAGGGTCCGGGGTCCCCTGGAGCATGGTCCCTGCAAAACATGATCTAGACCTAGAAAAGGATTCCAATGTATAGTCCTTTGCACAGGGGGCCAAATAGCAGCTCCAAGAATACATCTAGAATCCAACCCTTTCCATAAAGACTTAGATGAAGCCAAGGTCCTTGTATAGTGGACCTTGACCATATCTGACATAGATTTGTCATGGTGAGTATAACAAAAGATAATAGCCCTAGACAACCATTTGGAAATAGTCTGCTTTGACACCAGTTGTCCCTTCTTCTTACTGTCATAAGAAATGAACAACGGATCAGATGTTCTGAAAGATTTACTTCTGTCAAGATAGTACTTGACTTGCCTGTGGACATCCAAGGTACGTAATATCCTTTCTCCCTCATTTTTAGGTTCAAGAAGGAAAACAGTGAGATAGTTTGACTTAAAGTAAACTTGGATACCACTTTAGGGTTAAAAGTAGGATTAGTTCTCAAGGAAACTCTGCCTATGTGGAAAATGAGATAAGGTTCACCTACCATAAAAGATTGCAACTCAGAAGTCTGAGTAACCAGTAAAACTTATTTCCATGTTAAGAACTTCAAGTCAGCCAAATGAGCTAGTTCAAATGGAGCAAATGTTAGCTTCTCTAACACAAAATTAAGATCCCATGTAGGAGTCACCAGTCTTCTTGGTGCTCTCCTATGCAATACCTCTTTCAAAAACATTTTCATATGGGAATGCCTTGAAAGAGTGAGAATCCATTGACAGACATACTGAAATGACAGACAAATGAACCTTGATAAAGGAGCAATATAGACAATAGGAAAGTAACCCACACAAATATTGTAAAACCAGAGAACAACTAGCCTTGAATGGGTGCTAGTTATGTTGTTGGCACCAGCTACAAAACCTTTTCCATCTGTTAATATTTTCTAGTAGCAGGTTTTCTTGACTCCACAAGGGCCTGCTGCATGTCCTCAGAAAACAGGTTCCTAAAAGGAGTTATGACCCTATCATCCAGGCAGTAAATTGAAGATGATTGATGTTAAGATGTATCAAGCACCCCGTTCTTAGATGCATTCTGTGAGGAGATTGCCCCTGGCCATCTCCAAGAGAAGGGAGACCCATGTTGCCTTTGCCAGAAGAAAAGATCTTGAGGAATTCCTTCTGAATTTTCAGAAGTACCCTGAATATTACTGTAAAGGTATACACAAACTTTCCTGTCCAAAGGAAAACAAAATCTGTCTTCTAAGTCTTCTAGTATCAGAGGAGGCAAAGAAGTCTATTTGAGGAGCTCCCCACAAATGGATCAAATCTTGGAAGTCCCCTGGATCTAGTTTCCTTTTGTGTGGGTCTGCCCCGGTCCTGCTCAGTTTTTCTGCTGCATAATTTGGCTCTGACAGAATGCAGAATGCCTTTAAAGTGAGATTGCATTGTGAAGTTCTATCGTAAGGTAAAGTGGCTAGTCGGCAAAGTTGATGCATCCTAGTTAGCCCTTGCTTGTTGAAGAACCACATCACTGTTTGTATGTAACCACCTGAAGAGGTCTTGGGGAGCAAAGATGATTTAGAGAATTGAGTGCTTTGACCAGTTAAAGTATCACCTTGTTATCTGTGTCCTTTCATCTGTCCTTGGTGTCCCAAACCCCGTGTACTTTTATATCTCCTGAAATTGCTCCCCAAGCAAAGTCTGAAGCATCTGTGGTGACTGATTGCTTTGGAGCACGGAGGAAGAGGGGAGGCCCTGACTTAAGGATATCTGCTGTCTACACCAAGTGATTTCTCTTCTGACAGACCTCAGTACAGGGATCTGAAAAGATAAAGGATGTTAATGTTAGGACTAACAAGATTTTTTGATACCACTGTGTCTTTCTCATGTGGAGTCTTGCCATCGGTATCATGAGAATCATAGATGCCATGAGACCCAAAATCCTGAGTTATTCACTTACAGTGACTGAAGTCTGAGTGGAAAAATGTATGAAGAGATCTAAATAAAGATCTGTTCAAGGAAGACTTTTGAATGTTTTCTTGGAATCCAGGCTTGTGCAGGAGATCTCTCACTTAAGACAGAGATTCCTAACATTCTGAAAAAGACTCTGTGAAGCTAAGCAACTCATCTAAATACAGACACATGTGGATATCCTGCAGCCTGCTGTGAGCTATAACTGGAGCTAGTCACTTTGTGAACACTCTTTGTGCAGTGGATATCCAGACAGTACGACAAACAACTGATAATGTGATTCAGGCATATAAAACCTTAAGAAACACCTGAAGTCGAGACAAATAGGAATGTAATGATAAGCATCATTTAAGCTTAATTTTACCAGGAAACTTGAAAGAGAAAGAAGAGGCAACAGGTTGTGTAGTGGCATCATTCTGAATTTGGGTACTATCACAAACAAGTTTGGAAAATAAATATCCAGAACTGGTCTCCAAGCATTTTTTTCAAGGGGGGGGACTTAAAACATTCTTAAATAATACTATTCCCCACATGGGAAGGAGGAACTGGTTCATAGGTTCATATGATGGTACTTGGCTATCGGCCATAACAATTCCCTGGATATTTCTTCCCACAATATTTACTTCCCTGGACCCCTGTATAGCAGGGCGACTGAAGTGATCCCGGGGTGAATCTCCTATATCCCATCCAATCATCAAGGTTCCTTTTGAAGAGGGCCAAAGAGGCGCTCTGCTTGACATGTATGGGCAGTTTATTCCAGAGTCTGGGGATTCTCTGGGTTCTATCACTGTTTGCAACATCATGTTTTGAAGAACTGGTGAAAATAAAATAGTCTGATCTACAAGATGAGGAATGACCCTGTGGAAAAGAAGAATTTCCTCCCACTGCCATCTGTAATGCTGATAAATAATTTTCCAAACCCATTTGTCTGAAACAATGTGTTGCAAACAGAAAAACTGAGATTCAGACTTTCTGGAAGAGAAAGTGGGTGAGGGTGAGAGGGAGTCACAAGGTCTTTTGAATAGTCATTCAGACTTGTTGGAATTTTGTTGTTTTGACACTTCTTTTTGGAAACTCTTACCACTTCTTCTCAAATTTTACCTCAATTCTTTTGAGACTATTTATTTATTTTTTTTTGCCAAAATTGGATGAGGAGAAAGAACATTCCATGGACAATTTGGAAAAGGAGGGCTGAAAAATCTCAGAGATTCCCTTGATCAACTTGCCCCTTTCATCACACTTTTGATTGCCTTTGCAGCAACGGGGCCAAATACCTAATCTCCATCCAAGGGAGAATTTAAAATCTCATTTTTAACATCATCTCAAAGGTTCTGAGAATACAGCCAAGCAAACATCCTTAAAAGCATACCAGTGGCCATAGCCCTGGAAGAAGTATCATCAGTGTCATACATGCACTCCAAATCATGATGACTGACCGGTGCAATAGAATAAACCAGTGGTTCCCAAACTTTTTTGATTCTCGGCTCCTTTGCTGAATCCAGGTTTTCCCAAGCCCCCCCCCCCCCCACGGTGCACATAAAGTGCATATTTCAGGGGTTCCCAAAATGTGTGCTGTGGTGACCTGGAAAGCCATGGCTTCCTCACAGGGCCGCTGTGAAATAATAAGCTTAGCTACAAAATAAACTGTGAACAGCTCATGGTTTATTTTGCAGTTAAGCTTATTAGTTTGTGGTGAGTGTGAGTGAATGTAGGAATGAATGAAGAAGTGGCTGTGTGTGTGTAAGTGTGCGTTTGGGAGAGTGACAGCGAAGTGTGAGTGAATGCAGGAATGAATGAAGTGGCTGTGTGTGTGTGTGTGTGTGTGTGTGTGTGTGTGTGTGTGTGTGTGTGTGTGTGTGTGTGTGTGTGTGTGTGTGTGAATGCAGGTATG